>NC_068455.1:69634485-69841985 GCF_023373465.1 Oncorhynchus keta | reverse complement strand
ACCCCTCTCTCCCACCCCTCTCTCACTGTCTCCTCACGCCCCCCTCTCTAATTCAGTTGTGCTGTCATCACCATCCCAGCAGAAAAGACCTACACCTTCCAGTGTAATGTGATGGAGGGTCGCTATGTTGTTGTTGTCATCCCTGGCAGGTCGGAATGGCTCACACTTTGTGAGGTGGAAGTATTTTCCACAGTCAAACCTCCAGAGTCTTCCACAGAAGGTACTTCTTTCCTAGTACATTTATTTGTTCTGTCAGAGAAGGTATGTCGAATAATAACTTTAATGAACATACTTATTTTCGTATCGAACTTCGGTTTAGTGGAGATGATAAATGTTTCTTATTTTGAATGTTTTTTTTGTGACTCGGTGGGATACATTTTCACAATGCAAATTAGTACAAATCAGTGTAATTTACACATTGCTCAGCTTACTAAACTTTAGTAAAACAATCACCTTTTTGTACAGCACATTGTTAAAGAAATATGTTAAATAAAATCATACTGTCAAGCCCTAATGAGTTGTGGTATTTACGGTATATTGCACAGATTTGAACTATTCTGCACCATAAAAAATATCAGCAAATGTATTTCAGCCCCCAAGTCAAAGAGAACGGTGGTGAGGATGAAGATCCAATCAGATGCTGATCTGACAGACCAGGCAGTCAGTGACGGAGAGGGAAGGGGGAGAAAGCGAGAAATAGAACGTGTCTTTGTTTATGAACAGTTGTGTTTGAGTGCTGTGTGTGTGATTAATTATCAAGATCCAGAGAAGAGCAGTTAAATTCTACAACCACCAAAAATAAGTACTTCTCAAACTTTTCATAACAAAGCCTTCATATACGGAGAGATGAACCTGGAGGGGGGGAGCTCTTGTACTTTCATCTAGCTGCATGTAGAGCTGGTGAAACAGAGTGTGTCTAATGTTCAGCCAGGTGGACAGATTTTCCACCATGAGGAAGAAGAGAAGGAGGGTGGACCCACAGACAGGTAACAACAAGGAGCATATTACAGACTGTTTTCCTTATTGCACAGAAAGGCAATGAAGACATTGTGCTTTCATCAGAGTTGGGGTCTTCCATTTCAGGAAATAAACAGACATTTTTATTAAAATTTTCCTCATTGGGTTTCAATTTTGAAAATGTGGAAGTGGAATTTCAGTTTACTTCCTGAATAGACTGAATTGAAATGTAATCAACCCTAACTCTTATTGCCAAGTTGTTATTGTAAGAAGAGAACGTGTTAGCGAGTCATAACTCAATTAATACCTGAAAGAGTTTCTGTATGTCATTTCTCTTTCAGGTGTCTGTGGACCTGAAGAGGGCTAGCCTGGTGAGAGACTCCAATGAGAAACAATAGTTTTAAGATTGTCATCAATACAGTCCAATCAACCGACCGCAAAACTTAAATTAAACGGCGAGTCTCAAATAGCCGCCTGTCCCTTTTAATATCCAGGCAACGGCACACATTTCAGCAAATAAATTCCTGTTTCAAATTAAATTAATTAAATTAACTTTACGATGTTACCATGAATTGTTTCCAAATTGTTTAATTCAGTAATGACTCAAAAAAATTATGCCAAAAATAAACATTTTATCGACAGTAAGCAACTTCTAGCCATGGGCTGTTAACAGCTGAGACCCGCTATCTAACTGGCAAGCACAAAAGCAGTCAACATCTTTGAGGGTACAGACCCCCAGAAAGCATCTGATTGCTTTAAATGCACAGTCAAAAGAGGAGAATAACTTTCTGTCAAGGATTCTTTTTTATTTTTATTATAAAAGCCTACCAAGATAAACGAAGTGTGATACAGTGTGTAAATGGTAACACATTAATGAAATTAATTAATTAAAATGCTGGTAGTGAATTCTGGAATTAAACAATGAACTATGCAAATGAGTAAAAGCTGTGTGCTTTAAGGAACTAGACGCCTGGCTGAAATAGAAGCCTGTATCTGTTGTGTTCAGTGATTTAAGCAAATAAACGCTGGGGTGATTCATTGAAGTTTTACGGTATTTGAATGTCTGTAGAAACAACATTATTCCTTTCAACATGTATAAGTTAATATGCAGTTTGTTTCCTATTACTTTAAAGTAATGAACATGGTTAAGTCAAGTATATTACTTCAAGCCTCAATTCTTTTGACGAACCAAAGCAGCACCAATGAGTTAGCCAGCCAACTTTGATAAACAACCAAAATAAAGACTGATTTTCAGGTACATTAAAAAAGCTAAACATCAATATAATTATATGTTTTGCGTTGTTGAGTCAATTAGGCCATGTCCATTTCAAGCGTATCTTTTCTTTGCACTATACCCAATCTGGTCTTTTCTCAATAGAAGAAAAGCTGTAGGTGTTTTCATTTCATTGTGCAGTGACCATTCAAATGTGTGACAGAATCACCTGTTAAAACATTGAGAAAGAGCTGGCAAAGAATGTAAGTTAATGTATAAACAGTTTATAGAATATAAATAAATGCAATAACCTGAGAAATATCACAGTGTATCATCTGCTCTTGGAATGTACCTGCTGTATTACAATGGATATTCACTCATTCATTACTGTATTTCAACTGATATTCACTCATTCATTACTGTATTTCAACTGATATTCACTCATTCATTACTGTATTTCAACTGATATTCACTCATTCATTACTGTATTTCAACTGATATTCACTCATTCTTTAATGTATTTAAACTAATAATCACTCATAAGGGCTAGGGTAGACCATAAGTAGGGCACAGAGTTTTCCCTGGTCAGATCATGTTGTCAGGGAAAACTCAGGGCCCTACATGTAAGGGATAATCAACGAGGGTAATCAACGTTCTCTGAACAATAATTAGCGACTTGGATGGTGTGTTTCACGACGCGCTAGTGGAGTAAGAGCTCTCTCTTAATTCGTTGTTATTTGAATATGCTGGTAACAGTTTTATAAAAGCAATAAGGCATGTATCAGGAATACAGTCACAGGTAAATGGGTTGACAATCCGGGGGGCCGAACAACACCATTTGCCTGTGACTGCAGTCATGATACAGCCTCTTGTGCCTTTATTGCTTAATTAACATTCCTATTACATCACAATAACTATGATTTAGAAGTTTCAATTTATGTGGAAGGAATGTGATGAGTATCTGCTCCTGCAGAGAGGTGGGTTGGGAATGTGAACTTGGCACATACTGCAGTGTTCTTTCTGTCACACCATTTCCAGGAAAACTAAAATATACATCTGACACCAAATAATGAAAGTGTAACTAAGAAATTTCACCCCTGACGCAATAAATTAGTCAGCTAACTTTGACAAAACACCAGATTTAACTATTGATTTTCTGGTTAATTAAGAAATCTAAACTTAGATGTGTTTAAGGTTGTTGAGTTAATTACACCATGCCCATTTCAAGCTTATCTTTCTAAAACATAAATTATTACTAAAAACGTTTTAGTCATATTAGCTGGCTAACCGACTGATCCTGTTTGGTTGTAAACCCATCAGGTCTAAAATCTGTGTGCGTTTTATCCAACTCTAACTTTACACTCGAGGGAATTGACCTAAATGGACAGGGTCAAATTTCTAACAGAATCAATGTATTCATTTATTTGAGATGGACAATGAACTTTTCTGTAAATGTGTCAGATTTTGTCAGCTGGCTAGTTTTCAGCTGTAGTCCCTGGGGAGATAAATGTTTATATATATACTGTATATATATATATATATATATATATATATATATATATATATATATATATATATATATATATATATATATATAAGAAAGCTTCCTAAACATTTCACATACACTCCCCCACAAAAATCCAGTCCTTAGATCATGGGTTCTCAAAGTGGGGTCCGAGGACCCCCAGGAGGTACTTCCGGGATTCGCGGCCAGATAGCAAGAATATAAAATATTTAAAAAATGTGTAGAATGGCAGGAAATTAGCTTGAAAACTGCAACATTTTCTCTCCAATGCCAAGAAGGCAGGCCTTTAAATGTTCCTTGTCTGGGCCCTAAGACACGGTTCGTCCGGCCATGCTCCGCCAAAGTCATATTAAAACTTAATACAAAAAAAGTTAATGTGAAAAAGAAAATACAAGAAAACAAAAAAACAAATAGACAAAACTACAAACAAGCCAGAAAGTTAACAAGTATCTACAACCCTGCTGCAAATAACATTTGTCATTGTAAATATCCTGAATAATGGAAAGGAATATTCAGTTTTTGATTGGTTAAAAAAAGTTTGAAATATCCCATAAATGTCGTTCCACTTCATGATTGTGTCCCACTTGTTGTTGATTCTTCACAAAAAAATACAGTTTTATATCTTTATGTTTGAAGCCTGAAATGTGGCAAAAGGTCGCAAAGTTCAAGGGGGCCGAATACTTTCGCAAGGCACTGTATGTGCTCAGTTGTAGACTCATGTCTAGCTGCATTTCTCCAGTCCCATCCCTCAGCAGTTTACCAAAACAGCGGAAAGGTGGACGCATTGTTATTGTTCAAACTGCAGGTTGTCCCTTTAATTGTTCAATTCTTAATATATGATGTAACGACAAACACAGCGATTACTGGAAGGAAATTAAAGTAGAGTCACACCATCCTTTACAAATCCGTCAAGACAGCAACCATTTGAAAATGTTCAAAGTTTTAAATAAACGTGTGAATTTGATTGAATATAGCTATGTTCCCCTGTTATATCTTAATGTAATAGCAATACAATGTTCAGATTATCATCAATGACTCATCAACAGCTCTAACAAGTTATCAACCACAGGACATCCTGTATGCATAACCACGGTAACAATTGAAAGGGAACACTTTTGGGATTATGGGGAAATTATCAGAACAAAGATGAGGACACAACAGATCACCTGAATACAGACTTTACACTTTTGACTTTGTGCAGTTTACATTTTACTGAACTTTTCATAGCATTTGTTGATAACGAAATCTGGATTTACTCTGGATACATACAGTAACATAAGGATATTGATGCATAATCTGGAGTAGGTGCAACATAAGATTAAAACAATGCAAGGGTTAGAGTGAGAGATATAACTGGTGTCTCCAAGTTGCCACACACCTCTCATAAGTGTGCACAGTCCCTAAGTCATTTCAATAAACTTTTATGACTCATGGAAAGAGCCTTCAACTGTTAGGTTCTCTCCTATGCCGTTGAGGAAGTAAAGCAAGCACACTTGTATTTTTTTGTTTGGAACACAGACATCACACAAGCAACCCAGAAGCAGGTCCTTTTGGCTGAAATAGTTGGCTGAAATACAATTCACACACACACAAACACTTCATGTTTCTAAAGGATTTCTTTATTCAGACGAAGGGTACTTCTATGGGACCCCATATGGCTCCTAACTATGCTAATTTGTATGTGGGTTACATGGAGAAACAGTCCATTTTCAATCCCTTCAAAAATGTCAATGTACTGTTTCCAAATAATAATTTAAAAAAATTGAACACTTTTTGTTCTATGGAGGGTGATGCAAAACAGATCCAGGCATTCCATGCTTTTCTTTTTCTGATCACCTGATATTTACTATGCAATCTGACACACGTCAAATCAGTTTCCTTGATCTTCTGATTTTGAGTGAGGACAATGTTCTATACACTTATCTTTACAGGAAACCTACTGAACATAACAGTGTGTTGAGGGCTGATAGTTGTCACACACTTCCCCTTGGAAAACAGGTTGCCCTACAGCCAATTGTCGAATCAAAAGAATTTGCAAAAGAACTGTCAGATTGCGACAGAAATATGGCTGAGACCCAAAGAAAATTCAAGGAGGAAAATTCTAAACAGAGACATGATCTCTTTCATGGACAGTCTCACAAAAATAAGCATTCTAACTACCTGCTACTCAAAGTGCTCTGAACAAATTAAGGGAATTGTTCAAACATTGGCACATTCTAAGATCCGATGACAGTATCCGTAATGTGTTTTTGGACCCTCCCTTGGTTGGAATCTCACAGGGCAGAAATCTCAGAGATCAGTTGGTAAACTCTGATTTACCACCTCAAAATATCCCTTCACAACATGTATTTGCACCTCTACCGGATGGAAACTAAAAGTGTAATAGCTGCACTCAATACAATGGCACTTGCAAATGTAGATCCTTCAAACACCCCCTAACAGGAAAAAATATCCCAAAGAAAGGTGTTATCATGCGCTCCACTAAGGCAGTTATTTTATCTTATAACTTGTCCTTGCGGTAAACAAATTGGGTTAAACACAGTGTGAAATAAAACTACAAATCTCCGAGCATCGTTATATGCAAAAACACAACTTACCCACTTTTCAATGTATTGTTAAAACGAGAGGCTGCCTGGATCTTTAATTTAATATATGCCATTTAGCAGACGCTTTTATCCAAAGCGACTTACAGTCATGTGTGCATACATTCTACGTATGGGTGGTCCCGGGAATCGAACCCACTACCCTGGCGTTACAAGCGCCATGCTCTACCAACTGAGCTACAGAAGTTGAAGACTCTTGTCCCTTCAGTCTCAACATTGGCTTCAGATCAAAGTCATTCTTGTGATTTTTCTATTCATTGTTAGTATTTGTAGGCCTATGTAGCCAAATTGTATCTATTATCGTATGCTATGCATTCATGTTTTTGTATGTTCTTATATCTGAGAATATACCAATGATGTCAATCCACCAGGTCATGATTAGACACCTGTGTGCGTCCTTTGACACTTTATAAACTAGTGACCCGCCCTGTTTGTCATGATACCCTGATGACGACCGCTTGTCTGTTGAATAGTTGGTTATTAGGTTATTACATTATTGCATATGAGCTCCTAGAGTGTGCGGCTCTCCTTTTCTTTTTCAAAAACCCCAAACCCAGCAGCTTTCACGCTCAGTTTCCTGTGTGTATCAAGAATGGGCCACCACCCAAAGGACATCCATCCAACTTGACAACTGTGGGAAGCATTGGAGTCTAAATGGGCCAGCATCACTGTGGAACGCTTTCGACACCTTGTAGAGTCCATGCAACACATTGAGGCTGTTCTGAGGGCAAAAGGGGGTGCAACTTAATATTAGTATTGTGTTCCTAATGTTTGGTATAATCAGTGTATATTGCACAAATGAGAAGGGAATGCTCTCTCAATTCCTTGCATCCTCACCGCCTTCTCGAAACTCATTGGAAAAGAAGGTCAGAGGAGAGGAAGCTTGGACTTCCTCCTCCAATATGGTTGAGGAGGCGAGGAGATCCGATTCAAGGAATTGAGAGCATGGGTAAATACCTGAACAGGTTCTCATCTGCTTCTCCAGGTCATGGGGTAGTGCTGGTGGAGTGGAGGGGTGCGGTGAGGTGTTCCAGAGGGGGTGGGTTGAAGTGCAACTGGTGTCAGGAACCTGGCCCTTCATAAGGTGTTGCTTGGGCATAATGAGCAAAGTAAAGCCCCCAAGCCAAACCCGGATGAAGGGGGAACAGTTGTGCTCCGTCCTATGGCACTCCCAGCCGGTTGTGGCACAGCCCAGGAATGAACCCGGGGCTGTAGTAACACCTCTAGCACTGCACTGTGCCTTAGACCGCTGCGCCACTCGGGAGGTCCCCCAACTTATTTTCATTTACAGTGAAATGTAACTTAAGTTAACAATGACAACTTCATCATCATCATCTAATCTGTCCAGGTCATCCAGTTTACCTTGGAAACTTGGCACAGACTGATGCACAGAGACTAACCACACAGGGGGAAAACATCAACCTAAACCGGTTTGAATGTGGGTGGCTCAACTCAAATTTGACTATAAAAGGGACACATCATCCAGGGTCAGTCATTGCATTTCAAGAGCCAAGACAGGTAATAACTTAGCAACCTATGATTAGAAACCATTTCATGTATACAATACAAAGGTTGTACTTTCAGATGAACCTGATTTCAGATTAAAGTAATTGATTCTCTGAAGTGTAAATGTGATATAATGCATTTCTTTCCAGACTCGGCCGTGATTCCCACAAAAATATAGAACCTTCTTCAAACAGACAAAGGTAAGAGTAATGTCTATTTTCCATGGAATATTTTATCTTGGTAGGGAATATCAAATGTACTCATTGAAGTTAGTCAACAACACACAGAATTATAAGATGATTGATTAACTTTACACTCGAGGGGAAAAGGACAAATTTCTAACAGAATGAATGTATTTATTTATTTGTCATGGACAATGCACATCAATTAACTTTTCTGTAAATTTGTCAGATTTTGTCTGCTATAGCTAATATGAATCTGTAGTCCCAGGGCAGATAGATACAACCATTGAGGAAAGCATCCTAAACATTTCACAATAAACTTCCCCAAACATTCCAGTCCTTGGATCAGGGGTTCTCAAATTTGGGTCCACAGATCCCCAGGAGGTACTGCAGGGGGTCCGCTACCAGATCTTAAAATATAAAATATTTCAAAACATTTCATTCTCTGCCCCATGATAAAATATGTTGAATGGAAGGAAATTAGCTTGAAAACGGCATCACTTTCTCTCCAATGCCAAGAGGCAGGGCTTTAAAATGTTCTTTGTCTGGGCTCCGAGACATGGTTCATCCAGCCACGCACTGCCGAAGTCATAGTAAAACTCCTTATATTTTTTATCTCACTCGAGTTGTGTTCTGATTTTGAAGGGGCTCCTGATAAATCACAAAAAGGTCTCCGGACCCAAAAAGTTAGAGAACCCCTGCCCAAGATGGCTGTTAAAATAATAGGAGAAAATAGATGTGAAAAATAAAATACAAGAAAACAACCAACCAAATAGAAAAAACAACAAACAAAACATGTAATAAGTGGCTACAACCCTGCAGCGAAGAACAAAAGTAGGACAGCACTCCAGTGCTGGAGTATTTATATTGGCACACAAACGTTTCACTTCCTGGTTTTCAACTATCTTTTCATTTGTGTTTAAGGAAATACAGGAGTGCGATTATGAAAACCACATGATCATTTTACCGAATGGCATTGGTTCAGATGAGGAACTTAAAACTCGTGACTCTCTCTACAGCAGTGCCATTGATGTGGATCAGGACATGTTCCCTCCTCTTTTTCCTAAAGTCAACAATCAACTCCTTTGTTTTGCTGACTTTGAGGGATAGGTTGTTGTCATGACACCATAGTACCAGTTCACTTACCTCCTTCCTATAGGCTGACGCTTGGTTGTTGGTTATCAGGCCTACAACTGTGGTGTTGTCAACAAACTTGATGATGGAGTTGGTGTGGTGCAAAGCAATGAATTTGTGGTTGAACAGGGAGTACAGCAGAGGGCTGAGGACACACCCCTGTGTTAAAAGTCAGTGTGGGGGAGGCGCTGTTTCCAATCCTCACAGCTTGTGGTCTGCCCGTCAGGAAGTCAATGATTCAGTTGCAGAGGGTTGTGTCCAGACCCAGGGTTCTGAGCTTGTGTTGGTGTTGTGTTGAGTGCTGAACTTTAGTAAATGAACAGCATTAGTTCAATAAAAGGTTAATTCAAAATAAATAAATAAATAAATAAATAAAACATTCTCACACAGGTGTTCCTCTTGTCCAGTTGTGTTATGGCTGTGTTAATAACGATGAAAATTGCATATTCTGTGGATCTGTTGGCAAATTGGACTGTTTCCAGTGTTCCTGGCATGCTGGCCTTGATGTGGGCCATGACCAGCCTCTCGAAGCACTTCATGATGACCAAAGTGAGTGGGACGAGGAAATAGTCATTTGGGCATGTCACCTTGTTTTTCTTGGGCACTGGAACGATGGTGGTCTCCTTGAAGCTGGTGGGGGACTACAGCCTGGGACAGATTGAAGATGTCTGAGAAGATGACCCGCCAGCTGGTCAGCCCACACTCTGAAGACGCGGCCAGGGATGCCATCTGGGCCAGAGGCTTTGTGAGTATTCACTCTTTTGAGAGTTTCCGTCACATCAGGCTTGTAAAGCGAATGCACCTGGTCGTCAAGAGCAGCTAGAGCCTTCCTGGATGGCTCAGTATTGTCTGCCTTGAAGGGAGCATAGAATGTGATGAGCTCATCTGGGAGGGAGGTTTTGTGGGCACCACAACTGATGGATTTTCCTTTGTATTTTGTGATAATCTGTGGTCCTTGCCACAAGCCACGTGAGTCTGAGTTGCTTGCCTGGTACACGTTGGGGTCTGTTCTGCTGAATGCAGTATGGGCTCTCAGTATTGTACGAGTATGTCCGTTAATCCAGGCGTTTTGGAAGGGGTGAACAGGAGCTTGCAATGTTTTCCACTTCGGTACACCACACATTTTTGATGCGGAAACAGAAGCCGCCGTTGGATCAATTCGGAATATGGAGAAGCCGGCTGGTTGAATAGCAGAGTCCAGTGTATTTTCCATAAGCCAAGTCTCTGTAAAAACAAATACATAGCATTTTCTGATGTCCCTCTGCGATGGAAGCCTTGATCTGAGTTCACAAAGTTTATTTTCCAGCTATCGGACATTAGCCATCAGGATCCCTGGACGACAAGGCAGCCTAGCTTGGAATCCATGTTTCATTCCTCTTCTTCATCACCGACTTTGCCTTAGGTTAATCTCGGCCAGGAGCAACAGGAACACCCACTGTGTGGGGAACAAAGTAGTGAATGTAGTATTTCAGATCTGGGAGGCTGCGAGATAAGTGAGTAGTTTACGATTCATGATCCAGAAGTGTTTGTTGGTCGTAGGAAATTATTGCACAAACATTCTGAGCAAACAAAGTAATAATTAATACAAACATAGCTGTAAAAAAGCGAAATCGGACAGGAACCGTCAAGACAAGCGTCCTCCTCAGTGCCCCCATCTTTTAGCTTATGAACCATATGTCAGATTTATTCCAGACTTTGTATTTAGACTCATTACAGCAGTTTACAATGTCCACACTCTGTAGATATCGAATTAGCATAATAGCAAAATCCCCATAAAAATCTGTCTGTTTAAGATAGAGATATTGTAACGGTTCTCTTGTGGTGAAGGAGAGTCGGACCAAAATGCAGCGTGTAGATTGCGATCCATGTTTATTCAACAAACGTAACACGACTCTAAATACAAACACTACAAAACAAATAACGTAATGAAAACCGAAACAGCCTATACTTGCGTAAACTAACACAGAGACAGGACCAAAGACACTAAGGACAATCACCCACGAAACACTCAAAGAATATGGCTGCCTAAATATGGTTCCCAATCAGAGACAACGATAAACACCTGCCTCTGATTGAGAACCACTTCAGACAGCCATAGACCTAACTAGAACACCCCACTAAGCTACAATCCCAATACATACACACCACATACAAAAACCCATGCCAAACCCTGGCCTGAACAAATAAATGAAGATAAACACAAAATACTTTGACCAGGGCATGACAGATATGTGTTATTGCAAGGAATGGGTCTCAATCCACTGCATCGACTGCTGTCAGCCTTCGACCATCAGACATGGTGGAAATCGGTCATCTCACGGAAATGTTTCTAGTGTTGTAACGGTTTGGCCCACAAACTACTATGAACCCTATATGCAACGATGAAGCCCTCCCGAACACAATGTTGTTCTTCGCTCTACGACCCACAGAAGCGCCACAGGACTCGTGTGAATTCGGTACCGCCGATCTGGCAAATTCTGTCTGTACCGTATGATCAGTTTGGGCTACACACTAATATGACCAATCTATGGAAAGGTGAGAGTTTTATTTTATGGTTGGTTATGACATCTACATACTGTAAGTTTCAAACCAACAAAACCCACCACACAAGGCAAAACATTCCATTACACCATATCATACTTGTCAATAGTATGATTATGTTATATAACATGTTCTTACCGTATTAAATAATCATTGTAATTGTGCACACATTGATGTCAAACATGCACCAACCCCAATGCTCTGGTGCTGATGACTGGGATGAATGCAGGAGCAGATTTCAGGAGAAGGACACCCTCTTTTTGACTGATGACTGACAAGGACATGTAGTGACAGGCCTATTTGGCTTGTATGATTATGTTGGTCATAATGCTTCTTGACAGTGCGATAAAGTGCATTTTCTTAGTCCAATTAAAGGTATACAGAATGGTCATAATGCTTCATGACAGTGTTAAACTGTAGTTTCTACAAGTCATTTCAAATATTATAGAAGAAAAAAATGACTGCAAAATATTCATTACAACAACAACAAAATTGCAAACGAAAGGAAACTTCTTGGAAGGGAAAAATATATTTGAATAAATGTGGGTTTTGACACTCTTATGTAGGTGGGGCGGCAGCGTAGCCTAGTGGTTAGAGCGGTGAGCTGATCCCCGAGCTGACAAGGTACAAATCTGTCGTTCTGCCCTGAACAACTGTTCCTAGGCCGTCAATGAAAATAAGAATGTGTTCTTAACTGACTTGCCTAGTCTAATGGTCAAATAAAAAATAAAATAAATAATCAGCCATGAAATAACGCAATATATACCAAAACAGATGTAAATATATGGGTCATGACAGTGTTGGCTGGTTCTGCTCACACTGCCCTACCCTGTGCTCTGACCTCTTTCTCCCCTCTCTCTCCAGATGAAATCTCGCGTCTTGTGACGGCCGGCCGCCCAACAACCTGCCCGCTTGACCCTATCCCCTCCTCTCTTCTCCAGACCATTTCCGGAGACCTTCTCCCTTACCTCACCTCGCTCATCAACTCATCCCTGACCGCTGGCTACGTCCCTTCCGTCCTCAAGAGAGCGAGAGTTGCACCCCTTCTGAAAAAACCTACACTCGATCCCTCCGATGTCAACAACTACAGACCAGTATCCCTTCTTTCTTTTCTCTCCAAAACTCTTGAACGTGCCGTCCTTGGCCAGCTCTCCCGCTATCTCTCTCAGAATGACCTTCTTGATCCAAATCAGTCAGGTTTCAAGACTAGTCATTCAACTGAGACTGCTCTTCTCTGTATCACGGAGGCGCTCCGCACTGCTAAAGCTAACTCTCTCTCCTCTGCTCTCATCCTTCTAGACCTATCGGCTGCCTTCGATACTGTGAACCATCAGATCCTCCTCTCCACCCTCTCCGAGTTGGGCATCTCCGGCGCGGCCCACGCTTGGATTGCGTCCTACCTGACAGGTCGCTCCTACCAGGTGGCGTGGCGAGAATCTGTCTCCTCACCACGCGCTCTCACCACTGGTGTCCCCCAGGGCTCTGTTCTAGGCCCTCTCCTATTCTCGCTATACACCAAGTCACTTGGCTCTGTCATAACCTCACATGGTCTCTCCTATCATTGCTATGCAGACGACACACAATTAATCTTCTCCTTTCCCCCTTCTGATGACCAGGTGGCGAATCGCATCTCTGCATGTCTGGCAGACATATCAGTGTGGATGACGGATCACCACCTCAAGCTGAACCTCGGCAAGACGGAGCTGCTCTTCCTCCCGGGGAAGGACTGCCCGTTCCATGATCTCGCCATCACGGTTGACAACTCCATTGTGTCCTCCTCCCAGAGCGCTAAGAACCTTGGCGTGATCCTGGACAACACCCTGTCGTTCTCAACTAACATCAAGGCGGTGGCCCGTTCATGTAGGTTCATGCTCTACAACATCCGCAGAGTACGACCCTGCCTCACACAGGAAGCGGCGCAGGTCCTAATCCAGGCACTTGTCATCTCCCGTCTGGATTACTGCAACTCGCTGTTGGCTGGGCTCCCTGCCTGTGCCATTAAACCCCTACAACTCATCCAGAACGCCGCAGCCTGTCTGTCTGTCTTCCCAAGCTCTCTCACGTCACCCCGCTCCTCCGCTCTCTCCACTGGCTTCCAGTTGAAGCTCGCATCCGCTACAAGACCATGGTGCTTGCCTACGGAGCTGTGAGGGGAACGGCACCTCAGTACCTCCAGGCTCTGATCAGGCCCTACACCCAAACAAGGGCACTGCATTCATCCACCTCTGGCCTGCTCGCCTCCCTACCACTGAGGAAGTACAGTTCCCGCTCAGCCCAGTCAAAACTGTTCGCTGCTCTGGCCCCCCAATGGTGGAACAAACTCCCTCACGACGCCAGGACAGCGGAGTCAATCACCACCTTCCGGAGACACCTGAAACCCCACCTCTTTAAGGAATACCTAGGATAGGATAAAGTAATCCTTCCCCCCTTAAAAGATTTAGATGCACTATTGTAAAGTGGCTGTTCCACTGGATGTCATAAGGTGAATGCACCAATTTGTAAGTCGCTCTGGATAAGAGCGTCTGCTAAATGACTTAAATGTAAATGTAATGTAAATGTTAAAACCACATTATCACAGGTTATGTATGACATGTTATGTCAGCTGTTATGACATACAGTATTATGACATGGTTATGACCTGTCATAATGTGTTATGACAGGGTGGGTGTCAAGTAAAGTGTTTATAAAGTTTATAAAGACTCTATACCATTGTTTTTTTACATTCCAAAGTAAATTCATGTCAGTTGATATATTCATGATGTAAAATATATAGAAGTTTACAGTATTCAGCATTTCTCAAACTATATATGTAAACTAGACAATACAATTTTGGATCAGTAGTTAGCAGTTTTTTAGCAGTTTAATTAAGTCATAGTTAAATGTATTGTTAACAAAATACAAGAAAAACATATAAAAATAAATGTGAATATAACATTATGAAAAGCAGATACTTATATTGATATCTATATTATTATAATTTGTTTGAGTGATTTGTTGCAGGGAACAAGTGACTTTGTGCATTTCTTTGTGCATTTCTTTACTGTACTCAGTCAATTGATTTATGTGCTAAAAATAAACCACATACTAGTGAAAATTGCACAAATGTGACTGAATTATTTTTATCAGAGGGTAGCACCAAGAAGCAAAAAACACATAGGCATGCTGTTGTATTTATCAGCAGGATGCAATGTCTGTAGATACATCCAACCAATGCCCAATCTATCAGATATATAAATTAAAGTCCAACAAAGTCAAATATGTACTATAATCAGCCTTTTGTTTATAACTGTTAATGCCGTTTGACATTTTTACTGAAGCATTATTGTCTCCTTTCTCAGAGTCCATACCACCACATGAAGTACAACTAATATTCAGAAAACTGGTTCAGCTTGGGACCGGAGACAACAAAGATGGCACACAACAAGGGGTCGTCCCTGTCCAACGCCCGCGGTCCTGAAATTTATGTTGGAAGTCAAATCAGGGATTCCATTTCACTTCTGGATGTTTTGTACTCAAATGCATTCGAAGAAGAGGACATAGACTCAGCAGTAGCGAAAAAGGCAGAGGCAGATTTTTACAGAGGAGCCCCACCTCAATGGCTTAACTTCTGCTGGGCTGAAAAGGCAACATCAGCTAATAAAACTACTCCCTTTATCAAAAGAGATGGGTACACGGAGCTGATACAAAATATTAAGAAACAGCTTAAGGGCGACCTGACACCTACCATGAATCTGCTGCATCAGCCAGGCAGCGGAGGAACCACTCTGGCCAAGCAGGTGCTCTGGGATATGCGTAAAAAGCTCAGATGTGCTGTTCTAACAGGTGCTACCTCAGACTTCACCGCTATCGCCAAGCAGGTGATTCACCTTTTCACTGCAGGCAGCCAAGGCCACCAGAACACTGTGCTCTTACTGCTGAATGATGTGTGTATTCAGAAGAATCTGCAGGATGCCATCATGAAAGAGATTACAGACCGAAACATTACAACCCACATGCCTGTGGTCATCATTTTAAACTGTGTGCGTAAGGCAGTTATCAAACAAGAGGACCATAACAACTCAAGACATGTTATTCTCAGGGCGGAACTTTCTGAAGCAGAGAAACAACAGTTTGAGGAGAAACAGATTGAGATCAGTCGAAGCTACAGCAATGAACACAAACAGTTTCATGGCTTTAACATAATGCGAGAAAATTTTAGTGAAGATTATGTTAAAGAAACGTGTGCCTTTTTAGATGTCAGGAAAAAACGAAGGCCTAAAAAATCCCAGCTTCTTGCATTCTTATCACTGGTGAATGTCTACGTCCCTGGATCCCACCTTCTGGAGTCTCAATGTCAGGCATTCCTGGGGACTCAAGATCCCATTTATGTAGGCCCTTCCTTTGAGCAGCGAATGGAGCCTTTCAGTCATCTGATAGTGACATTCCCTTCACAACAGGGACAACACAAACACGTCCGCATGGCTCACCCACTGATTGCACAGCAGTGTGTTGAGTTACTGGCTACAGCAGGTGTGACCAGGAGTGATACAGCAAGGAACTTTCTGACAGAATTTTGTGGAGAAGAGGTGCAGCAACATTTGATGTCCATCATCAAAGATATGCTAACTAAGAGGGAAATCACTGTGGATGTTAAGCAGAATACAGAATGGAAACGAGACATGTTAACGAAAGGGGAAATGAGAGAAGAAAGGAAAGGCAAGTTTTCCAGGTTGATTCAAGATATTGAAGATGCTGAAGGCCAAGAATCCAAAAGCAAGTGTGTATCTGTTTTACAACTAGCTTCAAAGAAATTCAAGCAAAACCCATTATTTCCTCAAGCTCTTGCTCGTTTCTTTTACATTGAGAAGAGAGCCTATACTAAAGCAGAGCAGTGGGCAAAAATAGCAAAAGACAGAGATCCCAAAAATTCATTTGTTGCTGACACACTGGGGCAAGTATACAAGAACCATTTGATGAGCAGGATGAAAGTAGAGCAGAGTTCCGTCAGGGTTCCCAAACAGCTGGGTTCCATCTCTGCACAAGAAATTTTGCAACTATCAACAATGGCCTTTGAGGCTTTCAAAGATGTGGAAAGGGCTGCTGAAAATGAGCAGGGAGCAGACATACAATACGATGGTATTAACAAAGTCTCACACATCTATAACAACAGGGGACTATTTGGTTATCTACAGGTTGCCAACATTGTTTTTGACTCACTTGTCTCTCTTGATAAAAACTGGCAAAAGGTCCTTACCATGGAAATATCTGCTGACTCTTTCTTCATATCAATCGGACAGAAAAAGCTCTTCAAGTACAAGCCACTCATCATCAGCCTCAGGGATGAGGTGGAGAGGAAATGTGAGTTTTTTGATGGTTACCTGACTTACTCCAAGCCCAACATTAAAGAAAATGAACCGCATTACTTTCAGACTGATGTCAAGAACTGCTACTGCAAATACGTGGGGACATGTACACCTATACACTCAGAGTCTGCAATAGATGTACCCCTCCAGAAGCTCAAAGAAGAAATGGCCATTGCCTTCCCTGGACTGCTTTGCTGTCTTGATAAGGGCTATGATGAATCTAACTTACGCCGAATAACAACATTGTGGGGGGAAATAAAAAATAAAAAAAACAAGAAAGATGGTGACAACAAAGCGTCCCAAAACTTCATCCTTGCCAACATCATCTTAAGCAAAGTGGAAGCAGCATCTCCAGTGCTTACCCTGTTGTCAAGCCTAAGAAGCACTCTGGAGAGACATCTAGTGGCTAATCTCAGTAACCAAACCCCAGAGTTTTACTTCTTAGTCCTTTTGCTGTTTTGGCCTGAGGAGCATAAGAAAATGGATTTCAATATTGACCTCAACAAATGTGTTCTGGAGATGCAAGAGTCCTACAAAAACACATACAAAAAGCATCTTCGCTCAAGGTACCTTCTCCCCCTTATTTTCCTGGGTAAGGGTGAGGGTTTGAGCAGACTGGTTCATAGAGCAAAAATAGACAACCTATTGATAGAGGAGAATCCAATGGCAAGGCCAGACTTTATCTCTCAAAAGTGGAGCAGTGGTGAGGTGTGGAGAAAACCCAGTGTCCAGGACCTTCTTCTTCCAGTCAAGGGAGTGGTTAGACAGCACAGGGTGTTTGCGCACGTTGATGGCAAGGAGATTAACGTTTGTGCCGGCCAACAAAGCAAAGTTTGGAAGTCCGGAAACGTCTGCTTCTACCTTGGCTTCACCATTAGAGGTCCTGTGGCCTACGACATCAACTACTGATCCTATTCAGGTAGGATTAAAGTATTGAAGTACCGGACATCGAATTGATCAAAGACCGGTATTTTTCAAATGTGTATCTCTATATTCTCTCACTGATGTACAGGCTCTTGATATTTTAATGTTCTAATACACAATATAATGACATGGGACGTCCAAACCTCCCAATCTACACAGGGGCGAGAGTGACGCTGGTATTTGTGATATCATTGATTTTAAAATGCTTTGTCTACCAGGAAATTAAGACCACTGTATTATCACTGAGGTTAGTGCTTGGTTTGGCTGATTTTCTGATTGATGTGTCTGTCCCCAGGGCCTGTGAGAAGTTGAACAACGTGCCAATGTGATGGTGAGTTAATGTTTGTTACAGTATTCATAGAGCGTACAATAGTAATAGATAAGTGTTTGACAAATGTAACTTTACCACCACCTATGTTGACTGAGCTCTGTATTCATGAATATTAAATAGTTTTCATGAAAATAACAAATATGGTGGGAAAATCCTACATTTTGCTCCAGTTTCACGGCTGGCAGCTGCATTCTTAGAATTCGTAATTTGAGTGCATAATTTGTCAAAATGGGAGGTGATGGAACAAAAAGTGAGCGCGAAAGGGGTGTTACCTGGTACCTGGTACCAGAACACATGAAAAATTTAACTTTTATAATCAAGCATTGCATGCATTATCATCGTTCATTCACTACTCTGGACGGTTCTCATTTTGTCTGTCATAGTTGAAGTGTACCTATGATGAAAATTACAGACCTCTCTCATCTTTTTAAGTGGGAGAACTTGCACAATTGGTGGCTGACTAAATACTTTGTTGCCCCACTGTATATCGCACTGGTCATCCCCAAAGCCAACACCTGCTTCAGACAACTTTCATTCCAGTTCTCTGCTGCCAATGACTGGAACGAATTGCAAAAATCGCTGAAGTTTGAGACTTATATCTCCCTCACTAACTTTAAGCATCAGCTATCTGAGCAGCTTATACCGATCAACGTTATTATCTGAGGCTTCCCGGAACATTTCCCAGTACTGTGCTCAATACAATCTTGAAGCGTGGAATCCGATTGGTCAGACCAGCATTGAATGATTCTAGTCACAAGTATATCCTCTTTGAGTTTCTGCCTATAGGACGGTAGGAGCAAGATGGAGTCGTGGTCGGGTTTGCTGAATTTGCTGAAGGGAAGGCGGGGGTTGGGCCTTGTATGCATCCCAGAAGTTAGAGTAGCAGTGAACCAGTGTATTGCCCGAGCGGGTGCTGCAGTCAATATGCTGATAGAATTTAGGTAGCCTTGTTCTCAAGATAGCTTTGTTAAAATCCCCAGCTACAATAAATGCAGCTGTTTGCTCAATTGGCCTACTTGGAAGTTGATAACATATTTGGTAGCCTGCAGACAAATTAGTCTTCTCTTTTCAGTAGAATAATTGGCTTTCCAACCAGTGCTTTCCTGTAACTTTTTATATTTGAAAGGCCTTTTTTTGCTACATGCTGTTCACTGGCAGATTTGCTGCGCTTCCCGACTGTAGGCCTTGTGATTGGGCTTCACACAATCCACAGCTAGGCTCTTTATTTTAAATAAGCTATTGCTCCTCTGTGGCTGAATTATAGGCCTACTCCTGGTGTAGTATTCTGAATTATTACATTTATTTCTGAACAGACAGCAGTAATTCTATAACTTTGGCAAATGTATTTCAATTTATCCGGGGTGCTGCGACACCTCCAGCACCCTTCCGCGGCTATGACTCTATAAGGAAAAAAAAATATTATAAAAAGCAAAGTTCCAGATTCTCTACTACACCGATATGTTGCATTCAATTATAAACCTATATCGGCACACTCGATTAAGTAGCCTAACATGTAGGCTAATCTTAAATTAAAGTTGGCAAATCACCATAAATTATAGGCCTCGTCAACAGCTGCGGGATGAATGAACAATGAAGAAGGAGTTTTACGCACGTGTCTGTGGGAGCAGCCAGGAAAGACAATTCAAGGACCACTACTGCATCCGCAAACCAGCTAACCTGAGACGCTGTTTGATTCAAGGCTGGATTCTCCCTTTCTTGAAATAATCATTGATCTAAATATATGGCTATTAGATAAATGATGACATGCTAAAAATAAATAATCACTGATCTGACATGACTTGGTTGTAGCCTATAGCGCACGCATTCTATTATTTCACTATCCATCGTTTGGTGAAGCTTTCAAGGATGGGAGGAATGAAGGATGCATAGGTTATCCCAAAACAGGTGCATCATCTCCATTATAGGCTATTTGTCTCAGCTATACCGTTAATTTAGACTACCACTTGTTCACATTGTAGAGTATTGTGGCTATGCAAGCTCCTTCACTTGGTTTTTGGGGGCAGCCCTTGATTCCGACAGGGATGCGCAATCGTTCTCTACGCAATCCTTGACCTACATTCACAAGATGATAATTATAGGCCTCTTCGCAGTCTTACAACGCTGACAATGTGTGTCTGTGAAGCCTGTTTGAACGAGTGTATTCGACCCCCCCACCAAACACACACACACCAGCATACACACACACACCAGCATACACACACAACTGTCTATGTATGTAGACACACAAACTGGGATGAAATACCTCATCCAATTCCGTGTGGCTCCTTCTTCTGAAAATAATCTATGGCACGACCTCTTGCAGGTCCTAAAATGTCGACTTTTAATAATATGGTAAGTATGTTCTAAAAGTGAAAGGATTTCCTTGTTACTAAAGTCAATTGTAAAGTATAGCTTCACCAGGTCATCAAACTGCAGGCATTTCAACGGTGGCGTGGACAGCAACAGGGAGCCAGGGAGACATGCACTTAACCTAATCCCCTACTTTAGCCTTGAATTATAACTGAATTTATTCTCAAAATTACATTTAGTCTATTCTCGAAATATTGCCACTTTATTCTTGAACTACTGCCACCTTATTCTCGAACTACTGCCACCTTATTCTCGAACTACTGCCACCTTATTCTCGAACTACTGCCACCTTGTTCTCGAACTACTGCCACCTTATTCTTGAACTACTGCCACCTTATTCTTGAACTACTGCCACCTTATTCTCGAACTACTGCCACCTTATTCTTGAACTACTGCCACCTTATTCTTGAACTACTGCCACCTTATTCTCGAACTACTGCCACCTTATTCTCGAACTACTGCCACCTTGTTCTCGAACTACTGCCACCTTGTTCTCGAACTACTGCCACCTTATTCTTGAACTACTGCCACCTTGTTCTTGAACTACTGCCACCTTATTCTTGAACTACTGCCACCTTATTCTCGAACTACTGCCACCTTGTTCTCGAACTACTGCCACCTTATTCTTGAACTACTGCCACCTTGTTCTCGAACTACTGCCACCTTATTCTTGAACTACTGCCACCTTATTCTTGAACTACTGCCACCTTATTCTCGAACTACTGCCACCTTGTTCTCGAACTACTGCCACCTTGTTCTCGAACTACTGCCACCTTATTCTTGAACTACTGCCGCCTTGTTCTCGAACTACTGCCACCTTGTTCTCGAACTACTGCCGCCTTATTCTTGAACTACTGCCGCCTTATTCTTGAAATATTGATGCCTTTTTCTCGAAATACTGCCACCTTGTTCTCGAACTACTGCCACCTTGTTCTCGAACTACTGCCACCTTGTTCTCGAACTACTGCCGCCTTATTCTTGAAATATTGATGCCTTTTTCTCGAAATACTGCCACTTTATTCATGGAATTTAATTTAGACTATTCTCTAAATATTTCCACTTTATTCTCTACATTTTGACACTTTGTTCTCGAAATATTTCCTCTTTATAGTCTAAATATTGCCACTTTATTCCCAAAATTTAATTTAGATTATTCTCGATTTAAAAAAAATCATATATCATTTACAAAATATATAATAATCCAAGTACCACCACCTATTGCCGTTCAGTTATTTTTTTTATCTTCACTTGACCCTAGTAATCTCCAGTAGCATCCAAGCTTCAGCCCCATTTATCATGTTTTTAATGTTGTTTTAGTGTATTACATTTGTGGATGTCATTGTGTTTAAATGCAGTTGTTCTATGACCAATCTTTACCTCAGACCTCAGGCCAGCACTTTGAGGACTTCACCGGACAGAACTGTTCTAGAGAGTGAACCAGGCGAAGCCCATCTTGGATAAACTCATCACTGACAAGAGCTAAAGTTCAGTACTGGCTGAACGCACCACACAGGACCAGATGGGGGAGCTCTCCACAGGACTGAGGGCAAGTGGCATCAGAGC
Source organism: Oncorhynchus keta (assembly GCF_023373465.1). NCBI lineage: Eukaryota > Metazoa > Chordata > Actinopteri > Salmoniformes > Salmonidae > Oncorhynchus > Oncorhynchus keta. Next base: position 69,819,794 of record NC_068455.1, on the reverse strand, counting down.
AAAATGTATTTTCTATGAAATCCTGAAGGAGCTGGAGCCACTGCTAATCATAGACCTGAAGGGTGAATGAGGAGCTGGAATGGTGAAGTGGGGACATTTAAAGTTTGTTTTAGGGGAAAAGGGCATAAATGACGGCAGTTCCACTTTGTTTTACTACTTTGTGTTTACAATAAAACACAACCTAAGAGAGGTATAGCCTCATTCTTTTATCCTTCTTATTTTTCTACATGTAAATATTAGTAGCCAGCAGAACAGCAACCAGCAACCTAGTGTTTTAGCCTTGAGGCTTTGCCAAAGATAAAACATTTTGAGCGAGCTTGGGGATCTGGTAAAAGTTGGGTTGGAAGATAAATGCTCAACAATCTCACCTAGATACTCTGGATCATTTACAGACAAGAAAAAAAAATATATTCTGTAGCTCAGTTGGTAGAGCATGGCGCTTGTAACGCCAGGGTAGTGGGTTTGATTCCCGGGACCACCCATACGTAGAATGTATGCACACATGACTGTAAGTCGCTTTGGATAAAAACGTCTGCTAAATGGCATATATTATTATTATTATTAATATATAATGAAAATACAAAAGTATACTGTGTAAAGAATCGATGATAAAAAGAACAATTCAATTATTTTGTCTACTAAATGATTGACAAGTCAGTGAGGGTAAGGAATACCAGCGATCTAAATACATGTATGATATGACTTTGTAAAGCTTTATGTACAAGCCTAATACAACTTTTTAAACAGTAATGATATGTGAGAATTTTTGTGACATTTTCACAACACAGGTTTTAGAATATGTATTGAAATAAATACCTACGTACAGATGTGGCTTTGTCCTGATTTAAATGAGGCTAAACTGAAATGATGCTATTTTGTTAGTGTGCTAAAATGAATATATATATTTGAGCCCTTGTGGCTCAGCTGGTAGAGCATGGCACTGTGTTTTGGGTTAAATTCCCATGGTGGAGAAATACAAAAAATGTATGCACTCACTTACTGTAAATAGCTCTGGATAAGGGTCTGCTAATACATACAGTGCTTTTGGAAAGTATTCAGACCCTTTGACTTTTTCCACATTTTGTTACGTTACAGCCTTATTCAATACCCCATACATGAACAGGTTAAACACACAACACAAGGACTCTAAAACAAAGACCAGAGAAGACCCATTTAAAAAAAAACAAATACACTCCCCTTAGTATGTAATTGGACAGTGAAGAAAAATGACAAGCCAAATGCTACAATGCCTGTGAGTTGACAGCTCGTTGTCGTTCCAGTTACACTTCGACAAGAGATACTGAGGTTGGCTCATGATGTTACTATGGCAGGCCATCTTGGGGTCAACAAGACGTATGACCGTACTTTCGTTTCACAGTAGATTTGTTTAAGCCCACCAAGAAACACCTGATTTATCACACAGAATTCATTAATAAGCTGGGTAGAAAATGAATCTGTTTAAGTCATAAGTAAAGACCTTTCAAAAATAGGCTGGCATGATTGACTGTGACAGCCCCCACCCTGGAGAGCAGCTCTCCTACCTAGGAAAATCACCTGTTGTTTGGGTATCGTTATGTATATATGCCCTCCTATTGTTGAATTGTTTAGATTTAAAAAAAAACATTGTTTCAAACAACCCTGCAGAGACACACACACACCAGGATAGATCAAATGCCTACACATGCTTTAACATATACAGATGTTAAATAAACACCAACTAAAGCGTGACTGCTTCAAAGAAATAGACGCACTATATGCATAAATTAACACTCACTCTAAGGTGTGAGAACAGGAACAGGATGCCCATATATGGGCATAACCACGTGATAACTTCCCGCCAGGATGTCCTGACCGGATTCCCAAATATGAGCATTTACACGTCATCCGGACATAGGGTCATAAATCAAACGTTTGACGTGTGCCGTCTACTTTATTCTCTCTCATGTAGATAACATGGGTGGTGGAGCACATAACAATGTAATTTATTTGGAATCGTTTTCCTGTATGTACTGTGGGGCAAAAAAGTATTTAGTCAGCCACCAATTGTGCATGTTCTCCCAATTTAAAATATGAGAGAGGCCTGTAATTTTCATCATAGGTACACTTCAACTATGACAGACAAAATTAGAAAAAAAATCCAGAAAATCACATTGTAGGATTTTTAATGAATTTATTTGCAAATTTTGGTGGAAAATAAGTACTTGGTCAATAACAAAAGTTTATCTCAATACTTTGTTATATACCCTTTGTTGGCAATGACAGAGGTCAAATGTTTTCTGTAAGTCTTCACAAGGTTTTCACACACTGTTGCTGGTATTTTGGCCCATTCCTCCATGCAGATCTCCTCTAGAGCAGTGATGTTTTGGGGCTGTTGCTGGGCAACACAGACTTTCAACTCCCTCCAAAGATTTTCTATGGGGTTGAGATCTGGAGACTGGCTAGGCCACTCCAGGACCTTGAAATGTAAGAAGTAAGAAGCCACTCCTTCGTTGCCCGGGCGGTGTGATTGGGATCATTGTCATGCTGAAAGACCCAGCCACGTTTCATCTTCAATGCCCTTGCTGATGGAAGGAGGGTTTCACTCAAAATCTCACGATACATGGCCCCTTTCATTCTTTCCTTTACACTGATCAGTCGTCCTGGTCCCTTTGCAGAAAAACAGCCCCAAAGCATGATGTTTCCACCCCCATGCTTCACAGTAGGTATGGTGTTCTTTGGATGCAACTCAGCATTCTTTGTCCTCCAAACACGATGAGTTGAGTTTTTACCAAAAAGTTATATTTTGGTTTCATCTGACCATATGACATTCTCCCAATCGTCTTCTGGATCATCCAAATGCTCTGTAGCAAACTTCAGATGGGCCTGGACATGTACTGGCTTAAGCAGGGGGACACGTCTGGCACTGCAGGATTTGAGTCCCTGGCGGCGTAGTGTGTTACTGATGGTAGGCTTTGTTACTTTGGTCCCAGCTCTCTGCAGGTCATTCACTAGGTCCCCCCGTGTGGTTCTGGGATTTTTGCTCACCGTTTTGCTCACTTGTGATCATTTTGACCCCACGGGGTGAGATCTTGCGTGGAGCCCCAGATCGAGGGAGATTATCAGTGGTCTTGTATGTCATCCATTTCCTAATAATTGCTCCCACAGTTGATTTCTTCAAACCAAGCTGCTTACCTATTGCAGATTCAGTCTTCCCAGCCTGGTGCAGGTCTACAATTTGGTTTCTGGTGTCCTTTGACAGCTCTTTGGTCTTAGCCATAGTGGAGTTTGGAGTGTGAATGTTTGAGGTTGTGGACAGGTGTCTTTTAATCTTGCTTGTTTGTAGGTGACCAAATACTTATTTTCCACCATAATTTGCAAATAAATTCATTAAAATCCTACAATGTGATTTTCTCTTTTTTTTTCTACTTTTAGTCCTTCTTACATCAGCTGATGTCTCAAAGTGCTGTACATAAACCCAGCCTAAAACCCCAAACAGCAAGCAACGCAGGTGTAGATGCACGGTGGCTAGGAAAAACTCCTTAGAAAGGCCAGAAACTAGGAAGAAACCTAGAGAGGAACCAGGCTATGGGGGGTGGCCAGTCCTCTTCTGGCTGTGCCAGGTGGAGATTATAACAGAACATGGCCAAGATGCTCAAATGTTCATAGATGACCAGCAGGGTCAAATAATAATAATCACAGTGGTTGTCGAGGGTGCAACAGGCAGGTCAGCACCTCAGGAGTAAATGTCAGTTGGCTTTTCATAGCCGATCATTCAGAGTATCTCTACCGCTCCTGCTGTCTCTAGAATTGAAAACAATCATGTCCCTCGCTCTCTCCCCCACTCCCTCCCTTTCGTCTCACCACTCTCTCCCACCCCCTCAAGGTGGGTGGAATCAGGCGCAGAGAGCAGATAGTGATATAAAGTTTATTCTCCAGTGAACAAAATAAACACAGTCAACCCAAATACACAGAGGGTGAAATTATCCAACACAGGATAACAGACTAACCGGAGAATAAGAAACACAATAACACCGACAGACGAAATGAATGACAAAATAAACAATCCCGCACAAAACAAGGGCGGGACAACCTACATATTATACAGACACTAATTAACTAAACAACACACAGGTGAAACCAATCAGACAAAACCAACAGATACACGAAAAGGGATCGGTAGTGGCTAGTAGGACGGTGACAACGACCGCCGAGCACCGCCCGAACGGGCAGGAGAGCCAACCTCGGCGGAAGTCGTGCCAGTACCCCCCCTGACGCGCGGCTTCCGCAGCGCGCCGCCACCGTCCTCGAGGCCGACCCGGAGGACGAGGTGCTGGGCGATCCGGGTGGAGGCGGTGGAATTCTACCAGGAGAGAAGGGTCCAAAATGTCCCTCACCGGAACCCAGCATCTCTCCTCCGGGCCGTACCCCTCCCAGTCCACGAGGTACTGTAGGCCCCCCACCCGGCGTCTCGAATCCAGAATGCCTCGAACTGTATACGCCGGGGGCCCATCGATGTCCAGAGGGGGAGGAGGGACCTCAGACACCTCACCTTCTTGCAGGGGACCAGCCACCACCGGCCTGAGGAGAGACACATGAAACGAGGGGTTAATACGGTAATACCTAGGAAGTTGTAACCTATAACACACCTCGTTTATTCTCCTCAGGACTTTGAACGGCCCCACACACTGCGGCCCCAGCTTCCGACAGGGCAGGCGGAGAGACAGGTTTCGGGTCGAGAGCCAGACCCTGTCCCCCGGTGCAAACACGGGGGTCTCACTGCGGTGCTGGTCAGCGCTCCTCTTCTGCCGTTCTCCCGCTAACCGTAATGAGTCCTGAACGGCTTTCCAGGTGTCCTTGGAGCGCTGTACCCATTCCTCCACCGCAGGAGCCTCGGTCTGACTCTGATGCCATGGAGCCAGGACCGGCTGGTAACCTAACACACACTCAAAAGGAGACAAGTTAGTAGATGAGTGGCGTAAGGAGTTCTGGGCTAGTTCGGCCCATGGAACATACCTTGCCCACTCACCAGGCCGGTCCCGACAATAGGACCGCAGAAACCTGCCCACATCCTGGTTAACGCGCTCCACCTGCCCATTACTCTCGGGGTGAAAACCTGAGGTTAAGCTAACCGAGACCCACAGTCTCTCCATAAACGCCCTCCACACTCTGGACGTGAATTGGGGACCCCGATCAGAGACGATGTCCTCAGGCACCCCATAGTGCCGGAGGACATGGGTAGACAAAGCCTCAGCAGTCTGCAGGGCCGTAGGAAGACCGGGCAACGGAATGAGACGACAGGACTTAGAAAACCGATCCACAACGACCAGGATCGTAGTACTTCCCTGGGACGGGGGAAGGTCGGTAAGAAAATCCACCAATAAATGTGTCCACGGCCGTTGTGGAACGGGGAGGGGTTGTAATTTCCCTCTAGGTAGGTGCCGAGGAGCCTTGCTCTGAGCACACACTGAGCAGGGGGAGACATAAAATGTCACGTCTTTAGCCAGTGTTGGCCACCAGTATCTCCCTCTCAGACTCTGCACTGCCCTCTTGATACCAGGATGACCCGAGGAGGGAAGAGTATGAGCCCACCTAATCAGCTTGTCCCGGACCACCCTCGGCACGTACTTGGTCCCTACTGGACAGTTAGGAGGAGCCGGCTCTGACCGTGAGGCCCTCTCTATCTCAGCATCCACCTCCCATACCACCGGTGCCACGAGACATGACGGTGGAATGATGGGAGTTGGCTCTACTGACCGTTCCTCGGTATCATAGAGGCGAGACAGTGCGTCAGTTTTGGTGTTTTGGGAGCCTGGCCGATATGTGAGGGTAAACTGGAACCTAGTAAAAAACATGGCCCATCTAGCCTGACGTGGATTTAGTCTCTTAGCTGCCCGGATGTACTCGAGATTACGATGGTCAGTCCAGATGAGAAAAGGGTATTTAGCCCCCTCAAGCCAATGTCTCCACACCTTCAGAGCCTTGACTACAGCTAACAACTCCCGGTCCCCCACATCATAGTCGAAAAGAAAGCACATGGGCGGAGTTTGGATGGCATGCCCAAGCGTTGGGACAGCACGGCTCCAACCCCAGCCTCGGACGCATCCACCTCCACTATGAACGCTAAAGAGGGGTCCGGATGAGCCAACATGGGCGCATTGGTGAACAGCTCCTTCAGACAACTGAAAGCTCTGCCCGCCTCTGCTGACCAGCGCAAGCCCACCGGTCCTCCCTTCAGCAGTGAGGTGATGGGAGCAGCCACCTGACCAAAACCGTTTATCCGGTAGTAATTGGCAAACCCTAAAAACCGCTGCACTTCTTTCACCGTGGTCGGAGTCGGCCAATTACGCACGGCTGTAACGCGATCATCCTCCATCACCACCCCGGATGTGGAAATACGATACCCCAGGAAGGAAACGGACTGTTTGAAAAACTCACATTTCTCCGCCTTGCAATACAGGTCATGCTCCAGTAGTCGCCCAAGTACCTTACGCATCAGAGACACATGCTCCGCGCGTGTGGCAGAATAGATCAAGAAGTCGTGACAGTGTGCGTGAAGGGTCTAGACGCCTGGCTGAAATAGTGCCTGTTGTGTTCAGTGATTTAAGCAAATAAACATTGGGGTGATTCATTGAAGTTTTACGGTATTTGAATGTCTGTAGAAACAACATTATTCCTTTCAACATGTATAAGTTAATATGCAGTTTGTTTCCTATTAATTTAAAGTCATGAACATGATTTTGTCAAGTATATTACTTCAAGCCTCAATTCTTTTGACGAACCAAAGCAGCACCAATGAGTTAGCCAGCCAACTTTGATAAACAACCAAAATAAAGACTGATTTTCAGGTACATTAAAAAAGGTAAACATCAATATATGTTTTGCGTTGTTGAGTCAATTAGGCCATGTCCATTTCAAGCGTATCTTTTTTTTATTTTTATAAAAAGTTATTTAGGGAAGTTTGTGGCTAACTCATTGATCCTGCTTTGCACTATACCCAATCTGGTCTTTTCCCAATAGAATAAAAGCTGTAAGTGTTTTCATTTCATTGTGCAGTGACCATTCAAATGGGTGACAGAATCACCTGTTAAAACATTGAGAAAGAGCTGGCAAAGAATGTAAGTTAATGTATAAACAGTTTATAGAATATAAATAAATGCTAAATATTTTTGTTTGGAACACAGACATCACACAAGCAACCCAGAAGCAGGTCCTTTTGGCTGAAATAGTTGGCTGAAATACAATTCACACACACACAAACACTTCATGTTTCTAAAGGATTTCTTTATTCAGACGAAGGGTACTTCTATGGGACCCCATATGGCTCCTAACTATGCTAATTTGTATGTGGGTTACATGGAGAAACAGTCCATTTTCAATCCCTTCAAAAATGTCAATGTACTGTTTCCAAATAATAATTTAAAAAAATTGAACACTTTTTGTTCTATGGAGGGGTGATGCAAAACAGATCCAGGCATTCCATGCTTTTCTTTTTTTCTGATCACCTGATATTTACTATGCAATCTGACACACGTCAAATCAGTTTCCTTGATCTTCTGATTTTGAGTGAGGACAATGTTCTATACACTTATCTTTACAGGAAACCTACTGAACATAACAGTGTGTTGAGGGCTGATAGTTGTCACACACTTCCCCTTGGAAAACAGGTTGCCCTACAGCCAATTGTCGAATCAAAAGAATTTGCAAAAGAACTGTCAGATTGCGACAGAAATATGGCTGAGACCCAAAGAAAATTCAAGGAGGAAAATTCTAAACAGAGACATGATCTCTTTCATGGACAGTCTCACAAAAATAAGCATTCTAACTACCTGCTACTCAAAGTGCTCTGAACAAATTAAGGGAATTGTTCAAACATTGGCACATTCTAAGATCCGATGACAGTATCCGTAATGTGTTTTTGGACCCTCCCTTGGTTGGAATCTCACAGGGCAGAAATCTCAGAGATCAGTTGGTAAACTCTGATTTACCACCTCAAAATATCCCTTCACAACATGTATTTGCACCTCTACCGGATGGAAACTAAAAGTGTAATAGCTGCACTCAATACAATGGCACTTGCAAATGTAGATCCTTCAAACACCCCCTAACAGGAAAAAATATCCCAAAGAAAGGTGTTATCATGCGCTCCACTAAGGCAGTTATTTTATCTTATAACTTGTCCTTGCGGTAAACAAATTGGGTTAAACACAGTGTGAAATAAAACTACAAATCTCCGAGCATCGTTATATGCAAAAACACAACTTACCCACTTTTCAATGTATTGTTAAAACGAGAGGCTGCCTGGATCTTTAATTTAATATATGCCATTTAGCAGACGCTTTTATCCAAAGCGACTTACAGTCATGTGTGCATACATTCTACGTATGGGTGGTCCCGGGAATCGAACCCACTACCCCCATGCTCTACCAACTGAGCTACAGAAGTTGAAGTCTCTTGTCCCTTCAGTCTCAACATTGGCTTCAGATCAAAGTCATTCTTGTGATTTTTCTATTCATTGTTAATGTTTGTAGGCCTATGTAGCCAAATTGTATCTATTATCGTATGCTATGCATTCATGTTTTTGTATGTTCTTATATCTGAGAATATACCAATGATGTCAATCCACCAGGTCATGATTAGACACCTGTGTGCGTCCTTTGACACTTTATAAACTAGTGACCCGCCCTGTTTGTCATGATACCCTGATGACGACCGCTTGTCTGTTGAATAGTTGGTTATTAGGTTATTACATTATTGCATATGAGCTCCTAGAGTGTGCGGCTCTCCTTTTCTTTTTCAAAAACCCCAAACCCAGCAGCTTTCACGCTCAGTTTCCTGTGTGTATCAAGAATGGGCCACCACCCAAAGGACATCCATCCAACTTGACAACTGTGGGAAGCATTGGAGTCTAAATGGGCCAGCATCACTGTGGAACGCTTTCGACACCTTGTAGAGTCCATGCAACACATTGAGGCTGTTCTGAGGGCAAAAGGGGTGCAACTTAATATTAGTATTGTGTTCCTAAAGTTTGGTATACTCAGTGTATATTGCACAAATGAGAAGGGAATGCTCTCTCAATTCCTTGCATCCTCACCGCCTTCTCGAAACTCATTGGAAAAGAAGGTCAGAGGAGAGGAAGCTTGGACTTCCTCCTCCAATATGGTTGAGGAGGCGAGGAGATCCGATTCAAGGAATTGAGAGCATGGGTAAATACCTGAACAGGTTCTCATCTGCTTCTCCAGGTCATGGGGTAGTGCTGGTGGAGTGGAGGGGTGCGGTGAGGTGTTCCAGAGGGGGTGGGTTGAAGTGCAACTGGTGTCAGGAACCTGGCCCTTCATAAGGTGTTGCTTGGGCATAATGAGCAAAGTAAAGCCCCCAAGCCAAACCCGGATGAAGGGGGAACAGTTGTGCTCCGTCCTATGGCACTCCCAGCCGGTTGTGGCACAGCCCAGGAATGAACCCGGGGCTGTAGTAACACCTCTAGCACTGCACTGTGCCTTAGACCGCTGCGCCACTCGGGAGGTCCCCCAACTTATTTTCATTTACAGTGAAATGTAACTTAAGTTAACAATGACAACTTCATCATCATCATCTAATCTGTCCAGGTCATCCAGTTTACCTTGGAAACTTGGCACAGACTGATGCACAGAGACTAACTACACAGGGGGAAAACATCAACCTAAACCGGTTTGAATGTGGGTGGCTCAACTCAAATTTGACTATAAAAGGGACACATCATCCAGGGTCAGTCATTGCATTTCAAGAGCCAAGACAGGTAATAACTTAGCAACCTATGATTAGAAACCATTTCATGTATACAATACAAAGGTTGTACTTTCAGATGAACCTGATTTCAGATTAAAGTAATTGATTCTCTGAAGTGTAAATGTGATATAATGCATTTCTTTCCAGACTCGGCCGTGATTCCCACAAAAATATAGAACCTTCTTCAAACAGACAAAGGTAAGAGTAATGTCTATTTTCCATGGAATATTTTATCTTGGTAGGGAATATCAAATGTACTCATTGAAGTTAGTCAATCAATTCTGTGTGTTGTTGACTATGAACGATTGACTAACTTTACACTCAAGGGAATTGGCCTATATGGACAGGGCACAATTTCTAACCGAATCAATGTATTTATTTATTTGAGATGGACAATGCAAATCAATTAACTTTTCTGTAAATGTGTCAGATTTTGTCAGCTGGCTAGTTTTCAGCTGTAGTCCCTGGGGAGATATATATAAAACATTTAAAAAAGCTTCCTAAACATTTCACATAACAACCCCCCCATAGGTTCTCAAAGTAGGGTCTGTGGACAGTTAGCAAGAATATAAAATATTTAAAAAAATTGCTCTGCCCCATGACAAGATGTGTAGAATGGCAGGAAATTGGCTAGAAAACGGCAACATTTTCTCTCCAATGGTAAGACGCAAATGTTCCTTGCCTGGGCCCTAAGACATAGTTCGTCCGGCCATGCTCCGCAAAAGTCATATTAAAACTCCTTATTACAAAAGTTAAATTACACGTGAAAAAGAAATTACAAGAAAACCTAATAGAAAAAACAAACAAGCCAGAAAGTTAACAAGTATCTACAACCCTGCTGCAAATAACATTGGTCATTGTAAATATCCTGAATAATGGAAAGGAATATAGCGTTGCGTCTTGCAGAATAACCTATCGGACCGCTTATCTATGTGCTCAGTTGTAGACTCATGTCTAGCTGCATTTCTCCAGTCCCATCCCTCAGCAGTTTACCAACACAGCGGAAAGGTGAAAGCTTTGTTATTGTTCAAACTGCAGGTTGTCCCTTTAATTGTTCAATTCTTAATATATGATGTAACACAAACACAGCGATTACTGGAAGGAAATTCAAGTAGTGTCACACGATCCTTTACAAATCCGTCAAGACAGCGATCATGAGAAAGTGTTTAAAGTTTTAAATAAGCTTGTGAATTTTATTAAATGTATAACCCTCACATTTTTGTAAATATTTGAGTATATCTTTTCATGTGACAACACTGAAGAAATTACTCTGGTGAACTCCATGCCCAAGAGGGTTAAGGCAGTGCTGGAAAATGATGGTGGCCACAAAATATTGACACTTTGGGCCCAATTTGGACATTTTCACATAGGGGTGTACTCACTTTTGTTGCCAGTGGTTTAGACATTAATGGCTGTGTGTTGAGTTATTTTGAGGGGACAGCAAATTTACACTGTTATACAAGCTGTACACTCACTATTTTACATTGTAGCAAAGTGTAATTTCTTCAGTGTTGTCACATGAAAAGATATACTCAAATATTTACAAAAATGTGAGGGTGTACTCACTTTTGTGATATAATGTCCCCTGTTATATCTTAATGTAATAGCAATACAATGTTCAGATTATCATCAATGACTCATCAACAGCTCTAACAAGTTGTCCACCACAGGACATCCTGTATGCATAACCACGGTAACAATTGAAAAGGGAACACTTTTGGGATTATGGGGAAATTATCAGAACAAAGATGAGGACAACAGATCACCTGAATCCAAACTTTACACTTTTGACTTTGTGCAGTTTACATTTACGGGTTCATGGGGTTGGTTCCTGCATGTATCATCAAGTATCAATTTAGTTAAACATATTTCTCAGAAAGTGATTAGCTCAGTTGATAGAGTCACCGATTAGATTACTTCCCAATCTTAGTTTTAAGAAGAAGTATTCTTGAATTAAGGTCAGAACTCAGCTTCTGAATGTCATGGAGGCAAAACCAAAATATAGAGTGGTAAGTGCATCGAAGGATTGCCTCATCAATTTCATGTAAAAATGATACGCGTTAAAATCCCAGCTCTCATTTACAGCTTGTTTCTAGCTAAAGCGTTTCCCACGGGGGACCAGTATGAACATTTATGCAATCACTTCTGTAAGTCGCTCTGGATAAGAGCGTCTGCTAAATGACTAACATGTAAATGTAAAATGTAAAGACCTTTCAGAGTTATGCATCGTTATAGGTCGCTTTATATAAACGGGATCGATTTTTCCATTTCAAAATCTAACAAGCGGTATACTTTTGACCTTTTTCTTGAACAAGGGGTATGGCAAACTCCCTTAATGAATGTTTCAGAACACATTGCATCCTATTGATTTACAGAATTCCTCTCACTCAGACACCAAATGTGCAAAAGTAACCCAAATGGCTGGAAGAATAGGGGCATCTTCTTGTTGCTGGGGTGCTCCTGCATTAAACTTCTGACAATTATATCCCATTAATAATTGTAAAGCGGAGTCCCAGAACTTGTATACTATGTTACAGTTCATCCCCTGCCTTCCAATTGAGTGCTTATCAGTAACCAAATCTGCCATTTTGATCTCATTTGAGTGTAAAGGGTTAATTAGTAGTAGTACTCAATGTGTCAGCAACTGTATCAGTTATACTGTGCAGATGAAGGTCAAATGGAATATAAACAGTAGTTCTTTATACTGGTCATGTTTATGTATCTAAATCAGTTCAGATAGTACTTACAGATATGTACTATTAACCTGTTGGGCAATGTTCCTATTCTTTCCTACCATTTGCATTGAAAACTGAAGCCAAGCCAGCTAAGACCATGTTGAATATCTTGAATGAAAGCTCAACAGTTTTAATGAAACATCAAATACATTTCTAACAAACTCTTAATTTTCATTATAAATGTATATGATGTCAATCAGACATTTCAGCATAGATGAATGCAGTATTAAGTAATTACTAATGGGCACTTGAATAGCTGGATAGCGTAATAAAAAAATGCAATCCTTCTCTTCTCTACAGGATCTATCCGCATTCACTTTTATTACAACTCCCGAACCTACAAACTACACAACACTGGCATAGAAGAAAAACCGGTATCTACATTTCAAGCTGGGATAAACAAACATCCTCATGGCAACCGATAGAACACCTACCCTGCCTAATGCCTATGGTGGTAATATTCCATACCAATATGACTCCCTGTCCCTTTTGGATGTCTTGTGTGAGAATGAGTTTGAGTGGGACACAATCAACCAAACAGATGCAGCCATGGCACAGGTCAACTTTTACAAGGGAGCGCCACCTCAATGGCTGAACTTCTACATGGCTGAACGAGAAGCAGCTGTGGATTCAACCTTCATAAAGAGGGATGGATACAGTAAGTTAAAAGGGCTGATTCAAAGTAAGCGAAAAAGTCATCGCAGCATTGTCATTTTCAAGCTTTTGCACGAGCCAAGCAGTGGGGGGTCCACCCTAGCCATGCAGGTGCTCTGGGACCTGAGGAAAAAGCATAGGTGTGCAGTCTTAAAAGAATCAACAGGGGCAAACAGCACTGCTATCGCCGACCAAGTAATAAACCTTTTCAAGGCAGGAGAATCACAAAACACTGTGCTCCTCTTGCTTGAGGATGAGAACATGGCGGATTGCCTGATGAGAGAAATTGCAGAGAGAAAGATTACGTCGAAAGTTCCTGTACTCATCATGTTAAACTGTGTGCGTAAGTCTTTTATCGCGGAACATGACGATCCAACAACCAGAATTTCAGTGATCCTTAGAAGACAGCTCTCTGAAGAAGAGAAAGACAAATTCAGCAATAAGCTAGATGTGATCCGTAAGCGCTATGCAGACCAGCATACCAAGTTCCACGGTTTCAACATAATGTGTGGAAATTTCAGTGAAACATACATCCAGGATAGTGTTAAGGCTTGTGTTAATAAACATTTGTTGGAGCCCCAAAACCTGCTCCTTCCATTTTTGTCATTGTTAAATTTCTACGTCCCTGGATCCTATCTTCTAGAGTCTGAATGTGCGGAATTCCCTGATGCAAGGTTTCAAGACTTTGAAAGTAGAATGCACCCTTTCAATGACCTCATAGTCACTTTCTCCGGACAAGAGGAAGACAATAAACGTGTCCGGATGAAGCATCCAATGATAGCTGATCAGTGTGTCAAGTTACTGGCTATGTCCCGTGTGAAAAGGGGTGCCACAACAATTAACTTCTTGGAGTACTTTTGTAAGGCAGAGGTGCCACAACATTTAGTGCCCGTCATCAAAGACATGCTAACAAAGAGGGAAATCACAGAAGCAAAAGCACTAGTGGACGAACAGCAGAACGCAGAAGAGGAAACACAGGATTCCTTTTCGAAACTGATTCAAGATATAAAGAAGGATGAAGGATTAGTCATGTGTGAACACATTCTGAAAGAAGCAGTGGATAAGTTTGGGGCAAATCCTTTTTTCCCTCAAGCTCTAGCACGCCTCTACTACATTGAAATTCAAAACTACGAAAAAGCTGAATATTGTGCTTTAAAGGCTAAAAAGAGGGCTCCCAACAATTCCTTCATCGCAGATACTCTTGGGCAAGTTCACAAGGGCAATTTAAGAAAGAAAATAGGACACACACCGTGTCCACCTGCATGTGAGATTTTGGAAATAGCAGGAAAGGCTATAATCGCTTTCAAAGAAGAGGAGAAGGCTGCAGAAAAAGAAGTGGAACTAGAATCAAAGAGTTTCAATGACAGGGGAAGCTTTGGCTATCTACAAGTGGCTAACTATCTTTTTGATGCACTCACAACGTGTGATAATAGGTGGAAAGACATTCTCACAGGGAAAAAGCAAACTCCCTACATAGCTGATGATTTTCCCGGAGGAAAACTCAATGAGTATTTGCCTCTCATTGCACAACTCAAAGACGGAGTGAAGAAAAGGTATGAGTTCTTTGAAAAGTACCTGACTTACTCAAAGCCCAAAATAGGAAAACAGGAACCAGGGTACTTCTATGATGATGTTATCGGTTGCTACCAGAAATACACTGCAATGTGGCCAATCAGCTTTCCTGGACTGCTCTCATGTCTTGATCAAAAGGGAATTGATCCTAACCTGCAGTGGATGGAAAAGCACTACAGAACAATCAATGGTGAAAAAAGGTCAGATGCCCAAGCTACTCAAAACTACATTCTTGTCAACATCCTTCTGAGCCAAAGGGGAGTAAGACGTCAAACGAGAACCATGCCTCTACAAACCTTACAAGACATTCTAAAGAAATATGTCATTAAACAGATTGACCAACCCACTGAATTTCATCTCTTGGCTTTGATGTTGTTTTGGCCTGAGGGTGGGGCCACCCACAACTTTCCCTATGAACAAACCATTGATCTCCTGAGAGGGTCCTTTAAGAGGCACCTCAGTATGTACTTCCGCTCCAGGTACCTTGTTCCATTGTTCCTACTCGGAAAGGGTCAGGGTTTAAGCAGACTGGTCCACAAATCAAGAGTGGACATTATGATCATGAATAACCTTTCCCCAAAGCAGAAGAACAGAAAACTGGGTAAACTGTGGAGCAGTGGAAAGATATGGGAAATTGAAGCAATCAAGGATAGTCTACTTAGGATCAGTGGCGTGGTCGAACAGTATGAAATATTCCTGAACATTGCAGACAACAGAATCAAGATTTTCCCGGATCAATTGGCCAGCATTCGGAATCCTGGACCAGTTTCGTTCTACCTTGGCTTCAACATCGGAGGACCCGTGGCCTTCAACATCAAGTATGAGGCCAAGTGAAACAATAACATCTGAGAAAATCTCAAAGTCAGTCTTCCATGTTAGACATCCAAACAGTAGAGTCTAACCCACTGTATATTTCAGCATCAACAAAATGGTGTAGGGATCTTTCCTTATTATACCTAGTTTACTTATTATACCTTTAACAAGCATGTGGTAGCATGCTTGTATTGTGAGACCAAAGACAAAATAAATAAAGTGACATGTAAGGGGAAGTTGTGAACATGTTATTGTAATATCTTTGAAATGTTGACATGAATGTGTTTATACTGTATTATGTGATCTTGAAATGTGATAATTACAGCACATTAAAGCACTGCATTGTAAAAAAGAAAATGGCCAGAAGGTAGCCCAGCTATCTGAAGGGTGTTCAGATCCTGACAACAATTCCCTACTGTTGGGCCCTTGAGCAAGGCACTAACCCCACTACTTGCTTTCTATGTAGAAACACTGCACTGCAACTGTGTGTATGAGATGTGTCCTATCTGAGGGAGTTGAGCAATCAGAGGACAAATGTTCACTGTAACACGAACAATAACGTTGCATTGTATGTGTAATCAATCACAGCATAGACCCACCATTTAATTTAATGTGTAAAAGAACAATGTACGGTTTGATATGAAAAGCTGACGTGACACTCATATTACCAATAAAAGTAAAGTACTTCAATTAAATAAACCGGTTATTTTGCATACTTTACTCCTATATCTGATGTCAATGGTGCAACAAAACAACACAATTACAAGTCCATATACAGTGCAATGCAAAGTATTCAGACCACTTGGATTGACACATCTTAATATTTTATCAATGTATTTTGACAGATTGTTGACCAAAAAAAAAAAAAAATCTATTTTAAGTCCACTTTGTAACACAATGTGATGAAATCAAAGGGGTCTGAATACTTTTGCAAGGCACTGCATCAATGCATGAATCTGTGGGAGAAACAAAAATATAGCAAATGATAACTGAATAATTATGATCAAATGAAAGTAAAGACAGTCAGTGTCCAAACATCCTCCTGACAGAACAATTCAATATTACTCCAAGAACTTCCTCCCACCAAAGAGTGAACATGAACATGTATTTGGGTTCAATTACTTCAACAGAAAACATTGGCATCCGCAGATGGTGTTAGTGTATTTGTCTGAAAGATACATTTAGTATGCTAGCTAGTAACTACACTACAGTATAGTACCATATGATCTGCCTAGGTAGGGTCAGGAGTGCTTCAAACATGGTTTGACCAGAGTAGTATAATACAAAGTAGGATCAAAGCCAGCTAACTTTGATAAAACCAGAAATAATTATTTTATCATTCATAAAAGAACTTAGATATGCATTTTTGGTTGTCGAGTTAAGTAGACCATGCTCATCTTTCAATTTTTGGTTTTGTTATTTCAGAATATTTAGGCAAGTTAGCAGGTTTACTCCTTGAGCCTGCATTGTACTATAGCCCTCTGGACATATAGGGCCCAGAATGTTTTCCTGATCAGGAGAAACTGCCACAGTACCTAGGGGAATGTAAATGTCATACCCCGAGTACTCCGTAACAAAACCAATTGTAGGAGAAGGTCAAAGTGGAGGGACCTCTGGCTTTCTCATCCAATGGAATGAGAATCTCACATGGTGTTCTATAACATTATCAGTGTATGAGTACAACGAGGTGTGTTATCCATTGTTGTAAGGACCAGTGTTCATAGTTATAGGTCAGCCATCTTAGGAAGAGGCATGCAAAACACTAGTTTCTAATGGTGCGTTCAAGACAACTGGGAACAAGGTCAAATCATGACATCAGTGATCTTAAAGGTCGGTTCTAGAAAGAATACAGTGTTCCAGACTTGGAATACGGTAAAAAAAAAACTGACATGGAAAATTTGTTTTGATCACAATTTCCCAATTGTCTTGAACGCACTGATGTCTGACATTTCCGATCTCCCAATCGGCATAAGGCTTAGAGTATGCAACAGCCAGGCAGGAAAGACCTTTTCTCAACATCCTGGCTCATCATTCACTGTGTCAGCAAGTGGTTTTCCTGTATACAATATGAAACATCTAAATGGATCTAACATGTTTTGAAGAATGGATCTACAACATATTGAAGGACTTTACACATGGTCATAGCTTTACAGTTGAAGTCGGAAGTTTACATACACATAGGTTGGAATCATTAAAACTTGTTTTTAAACCACTCCACAAATTTCTTGTTAACAAACTAGCTTTGGCAAGCTAGTTAGGACATCTACTTTTGTGCAAGTAATTTTTCCAACAATTGTTTACAAACATAATTCACTGCATCACAATTCCAGTGGGTCAGAAGTTAACATACACTAAGCTGACTGCCTTTAAAAAGCTTGGAAAATTCAAGAAAATGACATTATGGCTTTAGAAGCTTCTGCTAGGCTAATTGACACCATTTGAGTCAATTGGAGGTGCACCTGTGGATGTATTTCAAGGCCTACCTTCAAACAACTCAGGGCCTCTTTGCTTGACATCATGGGAAATTCAAAAGAAAAATCGACCAAGACCTCAGGACATTTTTTTGTTTTAGATCTTCACAAGTCTGGTTCATTCTTGGGAGCAATTTCCAAACGCCTGACGGTACCACGTTTATCTGTACAAACAATAGTATGCAAGTATAAACACCATAGGACCACGCAGCCATCATACCGCTCAGGAAGGAGATGCTTTCTGTCTCCTAGAGATGAACGTGCTTTGATGAAAAAAGTGCAAATCAATCCCAGAACAACAGCAAAGGACCCTGTGAAGATGCTGGAGGAAACTGGTGCAAAAGCATCTATATTCACAGTAAAACGAGTCCTATATTGACATAACCTGAAAGGCCGTTCAGGAAGGAAAGTCACTGCTCCAAAACCACCACGTAAAAAAGCCAGACTACGGTTTGCAACTGCACATGGTGACAAAGATCGTACACTTTGGAGAAATGTCCTCTGGTCTGATGAAACAAAAATAGAACTGTTTGAACATAATGACCATTGTTATGTTTGGAGGAAAAGGGGAGGCCGGCAAGCCGAAGAGCACCATTCCAACCGTGAAGCACAGGGGGTGACAGCATCATGTTACTTCAATATATCCACACACATAATGTTCCTGCCTCATGATGTTATCTATTTTGTGAAGTGCACCAGTCCCTGCTGCTGCAAAGCACCCCCCTTTGCAGCAGCAGGGACTGGTGCACTTCACAAAATAGATAGCATCATGAGGCAGGAACATTATGTGGATATATATTGAAGCAACAGCAAGACAGTCAGGAAGTTAAAGCTCGGCTGTAAATGGGTCTTCCAAATGGACAGTGACACCAAGCATACTTCCAAAGTTGAGGCAAAATGGCTTAAGATAAAGTCAAGGTATTAGAGTGGCCATCACAAAGCCCTGACCTCAATCCTATAGAAAATGTGTGGGCAGAACTGAAAATGCATGTGTGAGCAAGGAGGCCTCCAAACCTGTCTCAGTTACACCAGCTCTTTCAAGAGGAATGGGCCAAAATCCACCCAACTTATTGTGGGAAGCTAGTGGAAGGCTACCCGAAACGTTTGACCCAAGTTAAACCATTTAAAAAGGCAATGCTACCAAATACTAATTGAGTGTATTTAAACTTCTGACCCACTGGGATTGTGATGAAATAAACAGCTGAAATAACACACTACTATTATTGACATTTCACATTCTTAAACTAAAGTGGTGATCCTAACTGACCTAAGACAGGGACTTTTTTTTACTAGGATTCAATCTCAGGAATTGTGAAAAACTGAGTTGAAATGTATTTGATTAAGGTGTATGTAAAATTCCGACTTCAACCGTAGTTGTAGATCTCTAGATAACACGAAGGCCGCCAACACTGCATCCCACTCAAATATTCTATCCAGAATCTTCTACTATTCAGTCTTTCACTGTATTGGGGTGGTCTTTCACCTCAATGTCTTTATGTCTGGATGTCATGTGTCAAGTTCTTCCGCCCCTTGTTCCCAGAGGGAGCAATATAAGACAAAAGTAGTGTACTACAAAAGGGAATAGGGTACCATTTTGGACTTGTTCTAACGGTTAAGACATCAGCCAGGGTGTGGGTGTGCGGTGGCCATGTGTGTCTTTAAGTTCTTTAGCACCCTGTATTTTTTCCTACAGAGGGTGCAGCCGAAGGGTTTCTCCCCTGTGTGAAACCTCATGTGGGTCGTCAGTTTCCCGTTGCACCGGAACTGCTTCCCGCAGTCTTTACAGTGGTACGGTTTCTCCCCTGTGTGGGCCCTCTGGTGGTGCTTCAGATTCTTCCGGAGCGAGAACGCCCGGTGACACTGGGAGCAGCAGTACGGTTTCTCTCCGGTGTGGATTAAACGGCGGTGCCACCTCAGCTTCCGTTTCCGGTAGAAGATCTTGCCACAGTCCCAGCAGATGCGCAGGCGACGGTGAAAGTGTCCCACCAGCCGCAAGTCCTCAAGCTTCACTGGGGAGAATGAGATAAAATAGGATAAAATAGGATAAAATAGGATTATGAATGCAAGACTCTAGTAATTTTCCACAACTCCCAGAAAAGTGGGAAACCTGGCAAATTTGGAAAAGTTACCAGACTTTTGCGCCCCTGGATAAGATAAGACAGGACAAACTATCCACTGGGGTAAAACTGGGGCGGCAGGTAGCTTTGTGGTTAGAGCGTAGGGCCAGTAAGGTTTGTTGATTCGAATCCCCAAGCTAACAAGGTAAAGCTGTCATTGTAAATAAGAATTTATTCCTAACTGACTTGCCTAGCTAAATAAAATAAAAACTATACATTGAACACAACACATACAGGTCCTTCACAAAGTATTTATATCCCATTTTGTTGCGTTTCAGTCTTCATTAGATTAAGTCAAAACTGTATCTCGGTCACTCAGGAACATTCACTGTGTTAATGGTAAGCAGCTCCAGTGAAGATTTGGCCTTGTGTTTAAGGTTATCGTGCTGAAAGATTAACTCATCTCCTGTTGTCTGGTGTAAAGCCAACAACCAGTTTTTCCCTCTAGTCTTTTGTCTGTGCTTAGCGCTATTACATTTATTTGTTTAACCCTTTCACACGTACCATCACACGGGTGTGACCGTTCTACAGTGGTCCCTGAAGCGTACGATCACACCCGTGTGTTTAGAACACTCATTTAGAATGCTCGTTTAGAACGGCAGTTTCGAATGACGCAACAATCAGCATTTGAGCTGGCCACACTTTTTTCAGAAACTATTTACACAAACACAGTCCGTACAAAGTTATGTCCAGAATGTCAGCAGTTTATTTTTGGATGCATTGTTCAGATATTCACAGAAGTAAATATAGCATAACAATCATCCTAACCGGGAAAATGTAGGCTACATTTGTCCTAGCGCTGAGGAAAGATTGACCCAACACAAGCAGTCATCATGAAACAAGCCCAAGTACTTAAATTACAAGCACACCCAAGTATTACTTTAGTGCCTTGTTGCAAACAGGATGAATCTTTTGAAATAGTTTTGTTCTGTACAGGCTTCCTTTTCACTCTGTCAAATAGATTAGTATTGTGTAGTAACTACAATGTTGATCCATCCTCAGTTCTCATATCCAAACTATTAAACTTGGTTTTAACAGCTCCTTGCAGAGTTCTGAGTTTCTCTTCAATTGTATTTATCCATTTCAATAAAATCATTTTCCAGCTGGTCAACAATGTTATTAAACCAATAGAACATGTTTAAGGTTTGCAGTTCTTGACACAAACCTGTGCACCTGGCACCTACTACCATACCCTGTTCAAACACACTGAAGCATTGTCCTGCCCATTCACCCTCTTAACGACACACATGCACAATACGTGTTAACTCATTATTTTAAAGTGTCTAGACCTCTCCTCCCCTTAATCTACACTGACTTGAAGTGGATTTAACAAATGACATCAATAAGGGATGATAGTATTCCCCTGGTTAGTCTGTCAAGGAAAGAGCAGTTGTTTAATGGTTTGTATGCTCCGTGCCATAAAAGTATTCACACCCATTGACTTATTCCACATTTTGTTGTTTTAAAGCATTAATTTGAAATCTATTAAATAGATTGACTTTATTTTTTAAAGTGAACTCCAAAAGACAAGCTGAAATATCTTGAGTCAAGTATTTAAGGGAATACTTTAGCTCCCCTAATTTCTACTGAATGTGTAAGCTGCTCACCTGTACATTCTGACTCCTTTTAGAAGCAAGAATTACTTTGTACCTCAAGCCAATCACAAGCACTATTGAGACATTGCAGACTCTTATAACCAGATGTTGGTAATCTCCTTAACATGTCCTTCCATAATTTACCTAAGGATGAACAATCTTTGCTTTACAATCTGATACCTCAAGTCCTTATTCGTCCTGCTGATAAGGGTGGGTCGGTTGTACTCATGGACTGGACATCTTATGTAAATTACTGTCAGACAACTGCTTGACAACACCTTTTACAAGAAACGCAGAAGTGACCCACTTCCCAATTTCAGAACATTATCTACCACAGTCCTAGATAGGCAAGTTCTGGTCAAATCACCAAAATAAGAACAACCTTTTGGCCATTCAACACCCTAAAATTGCCACTTTCTATACTTTGTCAAAATTACACAAGAATGTTACAAAAATCTCCAGGGCGCCCTATTGTACGGGCTTTGATGCAGTAACGGCTCCCTTATTGACTTTATTTATTAGACCACTCGCAGAACAGCTCCCTTCCTTTGTAAAGGACACTAGTAGTATCATCTATATTATTGAATCTCTTGATCCCCTCTATGATAACACTTTGTTAGTTACTTTTTGATGTGGGGTCGTTATACACTAATATTCCACACTCGGCGGTATTGAAGCGATGGAACATTTTCTTCTGCAACGTGACCCTAATGAAATACCTTCCAGTGAATGCACTGTAACATTGGCTGAAATAGTACACAAACATTTCTAAAGGATTTCTTTATTCAGACGAAGGGTACTGCTATGGGACCCCATATGGCTCCTAACTACACCAATTTGTATGTGGGTTACATGGAAACAGTCCATTTTCAATCCCTTCAAAAATATCAACGTACCAGTTTCCAAATAATAATGTTAGAAATTACAACACTTTTTGTTCTATGGAGGGGTGATGCAAAACAGATCCAGGCATTCCATGATTTTCTTTTGTTCTGATCACCTGATATTTACTATGCAATCTGACACACGTCAAATCAGTTTCCTTGATCTGCTGATTTTGTGTGATAATGTTCCATTCACTGATCTTTACAGGAAACCTACTGAACATAACAGTGTGTTGAGGGCTGATAGTTGTCACCCGCTTCCTTTGAAAAACTGTTCGACCTACAGCCAATTGTTGAATCAAAAGAATTTGCAATAGAACTGTCAGATTGCGACAGAAATATGGCTGAGATGCAAAGAACACTCAAGGAGAGAGAGTACAAAAAACGTTTGCTTAATACGGACATTGAGAAAATTTTAAACAAGGAGACATCTTTCAAGGATAGTATCGCAAAAATAAGCATTCTAACTACCTGCTACTCAAAGTGCTCTGAACAAATTAAGGGAATTGTTCAAACATTGGCACATTCTAAGATCCGATGACAGTATCCGTAATGTGTTTTTGGACCCTCCCTTGGTTGGAATCTCACAGGGCAGAAATCTCAGAGATCAGTTGGTAAACTCTGATTTACCACCTCAAAATATCCCTTCACAACATGTATTTGCACCTCTACCGGATGGAAACTAAAAGTGTAATAGCTGCACTCAATACAATGGCACTTGCAAATGTAGATCCTTCAAACACCCCCTAACAGGAAAAAATATCCCAAAGAAAGGTGTTATCATGCGCTCCACTAAGGCAGTTATTTTATCTTATAACTTGTCCTTGCGGTAAACAAATTGGGTTAAACACAGTGTGAAATAAAACTACAAATCTCCGAGCATCGTTATATGCAAAAACACAACTTACCCACTTTTCAATGTATTGTTAAAACGAGAGGCTGCCTGGATCTTTAATTTAAAGACTCTTGTCCCTTCAGTCTAAACATTGGCTTCAGATCAAAGTCATTCTTGTGATTTTTCTATTCATTGTTAATGTTTGTAGGCCTATGTAGCCAAATTGTATCTATTATCGTATGCTATGCATTCATGTTTTTGTATGTTCTTATATCTGAGAATATACCAATGATGTCAATCCACCAGGTCATGATTAGACACCTGTGTGCATCCTTTGACACTTTATAAACTAGTGACCCGCAGTGTTTGTCATGATACCCTGATGACGACCGCTTGTCTGTTGAATAGTTGGTTATTAGGTTATTACATTATTGCATATGAGCTCCTAGAGTGTGCGGCTCTCCTTTTCTTTTTCAAAAACCCCAAACCCAGCAGCTTTCACGCTCAGTTTCCTGTGTGTATCAAGAATGGGCCACCACCCAAAGGACATCCATCCAACTTGACAACTGTGGGAAGCATTGGAGTCTAAATGGGCCAGCATCACTGTGGAACGCTTTCGACACCTTGCAGAGTCCATGCAACACATTGAGGCTGTTCTGAGGGCAAAAGGGGGTGCAACTCAATATTAGTATTGTGTTCCTAATGTTTGGTATACTCAGTGTATATTGCACAAATGAGAAGGGAATGCTCTTTCTCAATTCCTTGCATCCTCACCGCCTTCTCGAAACTCATTGGAAAAGAAGGTCAGAGGAGAGGAAGCTTGGACTTCCTCCTCCAATATGGTTGAGGAGGCGAGGAGATCCGATTCAAGGAATTGAGAGCATGGGTAAATACCTGAACAGGTTCTCATCTGCTTCTCCAGGTCATGGGGTAGTGCTGGTGGAGTGGAGGGGTGCGGTGTTCTGGAGGGGGTGGGTTGAAGTGCAACTGGTGTCAGGAACCTGGCCCTTCATAAGGAGTTGCTAGGGCATAATGAGCAACCCAGCCAAACCCGGACGACGGGGGAACAGTTGTGCTCCGTCCTATGGCACTCCCAGCCACAGCCGGTTGTGGCACAGCCCAGGAATGAACCCGGGGCTGTAGTAACACCTCTAGCACTGCACTGTGCCTTAGACCGCTGCGCCACTCAGGAGGTCCCCCAACTTATTTTCATTTACAGTGAAATGTAACTTAAGTTAACAATGACAACTTCATCGTCATCTAATCTGTCCAGGTCATCCAGTTTACCTTGGAAACTTGGCACAGACTGATGCACAGAGACTAACTACACAGTGGAAAAACATCTACCTGAACCGGTTTGAATGTGGGTGGCTCAACTCAAATTTGACTATTAAAGGGACATCCCGTCACAACATGTATTTGCACCTCTACCAGATGGAAACTAAACGTGTAATAGCTGCACTCAATACAATGGCACTTGCAAATGTAGATCTCGCAAACACCCAAACAGGAAAATAGATCCCAATGAAAGGTGTTATGTGCTCCACTAAGGCAGTATTTTTGTACATAATGCTTCTGCAACCGTCTCTTATGGCAGAAAAGAGCTTCTGGTTATCAGGAGAGCGATCACTCACCTCGGATTAGACAAAGATTTTTTCTACAACAACCAAGACACACAGGACATTCTCCAAACACCCGGCAGGGTCAACATCCCCGTTATTTGCAAGAGGAAACGACGCAGGTACAGAGGACAAAGAGCCGGATGCCTCATCGGGACCCGCAGAAGGCGAGTGGGAAAGCTGCACCACATCAGTCACTGGCATTATCAATAAGCGCACCGAGGACGTCGTCCCCACAGTGACTGTACGTACATACCCCAACCAGAAGACATGGATTACAGGAAACACTCGGACTGAGCTAAAAGGGTAGAGCCACTGCTTTCAAGGTGCTGGACTCTAACCCGGAAGCTTACAAGAAATACTGCTATGCCTTGTGACAAACCGTCAAACAGGCAAAGCGTCAATACAGGGCTAAGATTGAATCATACTACACTGGCTCCGACACTCGTCTTGTGGCAGGGCTCACTAACTATTACAGAATACAAAAAGGGAAGCACAGCCACGAGCTGCCCAGTGACACAAGCCTAACAGACTAGCTAAATCACTCCTATGCTTAGCTAAATCACTTCCATGTTCGCGTCGAGGCAAGCAACACTGTGGCATGCATGAGAGCATCAGCGGTTACGGACGACTGATCTCGCGTCGGCTACGGAGAGCGTGAAAGACCTTTAAATAGGTCAACATACACAAGGCTGTGGGACCAGACGGATGACCAGGACGTGTGCTCCAGGCATGTGCTGACCAACCTGCAGGTGTCTTCACTGACATTTTCAACATGTCCCTGATTGAGTCTGTAATGCCAACATGTTTCAAGCACACCACCATAGTCCCTGTGCCCAAGAACAAAGGCAACCTGCCTAAATGACCAGACCCGTAGCACTCACGTCCTTAGCCATGAAGTGCTTTGAAAGGTTGGTAATGGCTTACATCAACACCATTATCCCAGAAAACCTAGACCAACTCCAATTTGCATACTGCCCCAACATATCCACAGATGATGCAATCTGTTGCACTCCACTGCCCTTTCCCACCTGGACAAAAGGGACACTTATGAGAGAATGCTATTCATTGACTCCAGCTCAGCGTTCAACACCATAGTACCCTCAAAGCTCATCGCTAAGGATCCTGGGACTAAACTTATCCCTCTGCAACTGGATCCTGGAGTTCCTGACGGGCCACCCACAGGTGGTGAGGGTAGGTAGCAACACATCTGCCATGCTGATCCTCAACACTGGAGCTCCCCAGGGACAGCCTATAGGGAAGGAGGCCAGAGACCTGGCCAGGTGGTGCCAGAATAACAACCTATCCCTCAATGTAACCAAGACTAAGGAGATTATTGTGGACTACAGGAAGAGGACAGAGCACACCCCCAGTCTCATCGACAGGGCTGTAGTGAAGCAGGTTGAGAGCTTCAAATACCTTGGTGTCCACATCAACAAACTAGAATGGGCCAAACACAACAAGACAGTCGTGAAGAGGGCAAAACAAAGAGTATTCCCCCTTAGGAAACTAAAAAGATTTTGCATGGGTCCTGAGATCCTCAAAAGGTTCAACAGCTGCACCATCGAGAGCAACCTGACCGGTTGCGTTACTGCAATTGCTCAGCCTTCCGACCGCTAGGCACTACAGAGGGTAGTGCGTACGGCCCAGTCTAAGCTGCCTGCCATAAAGGACCTCTACACCTGGAGGAAGTCCCTAAAAATTGTCAAAGACCCCAGCCATAGACTGTTCTCTCTACTACCGCATGGCAAGCAGTACCGGAGTGCCAAGCCTAGGGAAAAAAAGTATTCTCAACAGTTTTTACCCACAAGCAATAAGACTCCTGAACAGGTAATCAAATGGCTACCCGGACTATTTGCATTGTGTGCACCCCCCCCAAACCCATATTTTACACTGCTGCCACTCTGTTTATCTTATATGCATAATCACTTTAACTACACACTACCTCAATTGGCCCGACTAACCAGTGCTCCCGCACATTGGCTAACCGTGCTCCCGCACATTGGCTAACCGTGCTCCCGCACATTGGCTAACCGTGCTCCCGCACATTGGCTAACCGTGCTCCCGCACATTGGCTAACCGTGCTCCCGCACATTGGCTAACCGTGCTCCCGCACATTGGCTAACCGTGCTCCCGCACATTGGCTAACCGTGCTCCCGCACATTGGCTAACCGTGCTCCCGCACATTGGCTAACCGTGCTATCTGCCTTGTGTCCCGCCAACCTCCAATCCCTTTTACACTACTGCTACTCTGTTCATCATATATGCATAGTCACTTTAACCACATCTACATACTACCTCAGCCTGACTACCTATTGTTCACCAAATACCTTTTTTGCACTATTAGTTAGAGCCTGAAAGTAAGCATTTCACTGTAAGGACTTGTATTCGGTGCACGTGACAAATAAACTTTGATTGGATTATTTTATCTTTTGACTTGTCCTTGTGGTAAAAATGTTGGGGAAACAAAGTGCAAAATCAAAGTACGAATCTCAGAGCATCATAAGTTGCAAAAACACGACGTACCCACTTTTCAGAAGTGAATCACATTAGACTTCGTCACCACGTTATAACGGCATTGAATTAGTCAACCTCCCTAGGAGAGGGAGTGACCTCAACAATTTGTTAAAACAAGAGGCTGCCTAGATCTTTAATTTAAAGACGCTTGCTCCCTTCAAGGTCCACGTTGAGACCGATCTGAAGCCATTCTTGTGATTTTTCTATTCATTGTTAGTATTTGTAGGCCTATGTAGCCAAATTGTATCTATGATCGTATGCCATGCATTCATGTTTTTGTATGTTCTTATATCTGAGAATTAACCAATAATGTCCACCCGGCAATGATTACAGAAACCTCGGTGTGTCCTTTGACACTTCAAACTAGTGACCCACAGCGTTTGGCATGATACCCTGATGAAGACAGCTTCTGTTGAAACGTTGGTTATTACATTATTGCATCTAGGCTCCTAGAGTGTACAGCTCTGTTTCTTTTTCAAAAAATGCAAACACAGTAACGTTCATGCTCAGTTTCCTGTGTGTATCAAGAATGGTCCACCATCCAGACAACTGGGAAACAAGAATCAACATCCCTGTGGAACGCTTTCGACACCTTGTAGAGTCCATGCCCCAACACATTGAGGCTGTTCTGAGGGCAAAAGGGGGTGCAAATCAATATTAGGATTGTGTTCCTAACGTTTGGTATACTCAGTGTATATTGCACAAATGAGAAGGGAGTGTTCTTTCTCAATTCCTTGCATCCTCACCGCCTTCTCAAAACGCATTGAAAAGGTCAGAGGAGGCTTGGACTTCCTCATCCAATAAGGTTGAGGAGGCGAGGAGATCCGATTCAAGGAATTGAGAGTTACAGCATGGGTAAATACCTGAACAGGTTCTCATCTGCTTCTCCAGCTCATGGGGTAGTGGTGGTGGAGTGGAGGGGGTGAGGGGAGAGTGGTGAGGTGATATGGAGGAGGTGGCTTGAAGTGCTGTGGAAGTGGTGTCACAGCCTTTTCTGCTTCTGGTCCCGCTCAACACTGGTCCCCCTCGGTCTCGCTGCTCTTCCTTTGCTGCTGGGTTTAGTATAATGCTTGATTGTGTGGCCTCATGTACATTGGGCTTTACTTGGGTGAGAATGGGCTCTTGTAGCGTGCTTCGTTGTGTTGTTGCTGTAATGTCATTGTACCGTTGTGTACTTGGTTGTGCAGTATGCCGGACCAGCTCAATCTCCTCCTTGACTTCCGGTTGTCCCAAGCTTCCTAGTGGCTCTTCTTTGAGAGCAGCACCACTGATGTCATAGTCAGTGAGTGCTTCCAGGTGTCCCACAGGTGTTCTAAGCATGGGTTCTGTATTTATAATCCTAAGGGTGTTGGCTGGCTGTTGTTCCGAATCCACCGGCGTGCTGATGGCAATGGGAACAGGCTCCAGTTTCCCACTTTCTAATTCCCCTTTTTTTACTGGGCTGACCGAGATAGGAAGAGGAAATAGAAGCCATTTCAGGGGCACTGGATGTGGGGCCTGGGAAGAACCCACCTGCACCTCCTGTTCAGTCAGTCTGTCTGTCGGGGAGTTAAACAACACGGTGTCATTTGAACACAGTGACGGGGTGGTGGTGGCGGTGGCACTGTCTTCAGTGTGTATGCAGTGGGGGTCCGAGACCTCTGAGGATGTCGATGGTTCAAACGTCAATTCAGAGACAAGACATTCATATTCTTGACTCTCTGGAACAAACAAAGAAACATACTGTTGGCCTCGTAACATTCATCTTTTTCATATCAGTGAGAAACAAAGCACAAATATTGCCCTCCAAATGCACTTAATACAGAAACCTATACAGTGCATTCAGAAAGTATTCAGATGACTTTTCCCACATTTTGTTACGTTACAGCCTTATTTCAAGATTAATTACATTTACTAAAATATATATATATATAAAATTTAAAAAAGATTACATTTACAAAAGTATGACGCTACAAGCTTGGCACACCTGCATTTAGGAAGTTTCTCCCATTCTTCTCTGCAGGTCTCTCAAGCTCTGACAGGTTGGACGAGGTGAGTTGCAGTACATGTTCAATTGGGTTTGAGTCTGGGCTCTGGCTGTGCCCCTCAAGGATATTCAGAGACATGCCCCGAAGCCACTCCTGCTTTGTCTTGGCTGTGTGGTTAGGGTCATTGTCCTGTTGGTAGGTGAACTTTTGCCCCAGTCTGCTCTGGAGCAGATTCATCAAGGATCTCTGTACTTTGCTCCGTTCATCTTTCCCTAGATCCTGGCTGGTCTCCCAGTCTCTGTCACTTAAAAAATAAATAAAAGGGCATGCTGCTGCCACCACCAAAGCTTTACCGTAGGGATGGTGCGAGGGTTCCTCCAGACGTACTGCTTGTCATTCAGGAAAAATAATTCAATCTTGGCTTCATCAGACCTGAGAATCTTGTTTCTCATGGTCTGACAGTCCTGTAACTCCAAGCAGGCTGTCATATGCATTTTACTGAGGAGTGGCTTCATTACATTTACATTTACATTTAAGTCATTTAGCAGACGCTCTTATCCAGAGCGACTTACAAATTGGATCAGTCTGGCCACTATCATAAAGGACTGATTGGTGGAGTGGTGCAGAGGTTGTTGTCCTTCTGGAAGATTCTCCCAGAACTCTGGAGATTTGTCAGAGTGACCATCAGGTTCTTGGTCACCTTCCTGGCCAAGGCCCTTCTCCCCCCCCGATTGGCCAGCTCGAGGAATAGTCTTGGTGGTTCCAAACTTCTTCCATTTAAAAATGGTGGGGGCCACTGCGTTCTTGGGCACCCTTCCCCAGATCTGTGCCTCGACACAATCCTGTCTCAGACGATTCCTTCGTCCCCATGGCTTGGTTTTTGCTCTGACATGCAATGTCAACTGTGGGACCTTATATAGACAGGTGTGCCTTTCCAAATCATGTCCAGTCAATTGAATTTACCACAGGTGGACTGCGATCGAGTTGTAGAAACAGCTCGAGGATGATGAATGGAAACAGGATGCACTGGAGCGCAATTTCAAGTCTCATAGCAAAGGATCAGGATACTTATGTAAATAAGGTTTTTCATTTATGAGAAATAGATTGAGGAAAAATATTAATTTAATACATTTTAGAAAAAGGCTGTAACATAACAAAATGTGAGGAAAGTCAAGGGGTCTGAATTCTTTCCGAATGCACTGTAGATGATTGTTGTTTCACACTGACTGCACTATGAATGTCCCAATGGCAAACATGCATAAAGATGGAAGAATTCAGATATGTCGTCATCGTTTTAGCACTATCCACCGAGTTGGTAAACTACGTTGCGTGACATGGTTCAATAAATATCTAAATAATCTACCTTTTGCAGCAATTTGGGAAAAACCTCAAGATATAATTAGAATTGGGATCATGTATACGGTGCTAATGAACATACAAATAAATTATAAGGAGTGTGATGTACACTACGGCAAACTTAGCCAAACGAGTCATTTGTGGTAAGTGCATGAGGGCCATCATCTTTATGCATCTCTACTACTGGGACAATAAAGGCATGACTTAAATTCTATTTCCATCCACTACTCTGTCATTTCAATAACTCAAATCCAACGCATTTTATAAAGCCCTTTTACATCAGAAGTTGTCACAAAGTGCTTTATGGTTACCCAGCCTAAATCCCCAAATAGCAAGCAATCCACTTGTCTGGTCCACTTACTTTGCATGCTTTTCCCAATACTGTCACCCTCCTCGAAGACACCAACCTTCACCACCTCCCAGTCCATGTCCAATCTCTACAGGCATAACAATGAATATACTGTATACTTACATTAGCATTTAGATACTGCTACAGAAGGAAACTACTGACACTAAACATTATAGGGGCCATTAAGTCAAATGGTCCACTAAAAGAGAGGCTGTGTTTCACACACAATCCAGAGCATTCTAACCACAGAACTAGGATGTGCAGAACGGGATTCCCCATTCAGGTCACTGATGCTGTTCCGTTTCATTCATTCCAGCTTTTATTTTAACCATCTCACCTCATATTTAAGATTAACGTGCATGTCTTCACCATCATCACGTCTTGGCATAGCAACAGAGCCACTGGGGGCCTCACCACTATCATGTCGAGTTGCTAGGGTCAACACAACAGAAGACGAACCACACACAGAGAGAAAACCATTTAAAAAAAAAACAATAATAAACATACTTTTCTGTTAAAGAAAGGTCCAGTAAGCTAAATTACATTGAAAAGACACTTAAAAACATGTTCCCCGGACATTAACGTTAAGTTAAATTTAGGTTCAGAGTGGCATTTTCCAGGATGTTGCAATCAGGCTCATTTTTGGTTCTTAACCTCTTCGAGATAGGGGCGCTCTTAATTTTTGGATAAAAAACGTTCCCGTTTTAAACAAGATATTTTGTCACGAAAAGATGCTCGACTATGCATGGAATTGACAAAAGTCTGACGTTTCCAAAACTGCAAAGATATTATCTGTGAGTGCCCCAGAACAAATGCTACAGGCGAAACCAAGATGAAGTTTCATACAGGAAATGCCCCAGATTCTGAAGGCACTGTGTTCCAATGTCTCCTTATATGGCTGTGAATGCGCCAGGAATGAGCCTGCACTTTGTCGTTTCCCCCCATTGTCTGCAGCATTGTGACATGTTTGTAGGCATATCATTGGAAGATTGACCATAAGAGACTACATTTACCTGGTGTCACGCCCGGTGTCCTGTGTCGAAATTATTGCGTAATCTGTAGGTCCACGCGCGTTCCATTTCTTCAGAAGAGAAAGTCAACTGCCACAATGTGAAATATGTGAAAAACACCTTGAGGATTGATTCTAAACATCGGTTTGCCATGTTTGTCGATATTATGGAGTTAACTTGGAAAAAAAGTTCGCGTTTTAATGACTTTTTACCCCCTTACCCAAACGTGATGAACAAAACAGAGCGATTAGTCGACAAATAATATTTTTTTGTAAAAACGGAACATTTGCTATCTAACAAAGTCTCCTCATTGAAAACATCTGAAGTTCTTCAAAGGTAAATGATTTTATTTGAATTATTTTCTGGTTTTTGTGGAAAATGTTGCATGCTGAAATAGAGGCATAATCCTATGCTAGGCTAATACTAATACTGTTACACAAATGCTTGTTTAGCTATAGTTCAAAAGCATATTTTGAAAATCTGAGATGACAGTGTTGTTAACAAAAGGCTAAGCTTGAGAGCAAATAGATTAATTTCATTTCATTTGCGATTTTCATTAATAGTTAACGTTGCGTTATGGTAATGAGCTTGAGGCTGTAGTCACGATACCGGATCCGGGATGGCTCGACGCAAGAAGTTAATGGTTCTTAATGAAAGTCAGTCAAAGTGTTACTTGAAATTGCATCTTATGAACGCCCATCTATGCGTTAAGCCCAGTGTGGCCAAATCCCCAGTAAGGACTAGAGGTCGACCGATTATGATTTTTTCAACGCCGATACAGATTATTGGAGGACCAAAAAAAGCAGATACCGATTAAATCAGACGATTTTTATCAATAAAATCAATGTAGCCTCAAGTAAATAATTAAACATGTTCAACTTGGTTTAAATAATGCAAAAACAAAGTGTTGGAGAAGGAAGTAAAAGTGCAATATGTGCTATGTAAGAAAGCTAACATTTCAGTTCCTTGCTCAACATATGAAAGCGGGTGGTTCCTTTTAACATGAGTCTTCAATATTCCCAGGTAAGAAGTTTTAGATTATTATTATAGGACTATTTCCCCATATACCATTTGTATTTAATTAACCTTTGACTACTGGCACTTTAGTATTGATTTAATATAGCTTCCGTCTCGAAGCAGCGTTACCCATGCAGAGCAAGGGAAACAACCACTGCAAGGCTCAGAGCGAGTGACGTTTGCCTCATCTCGGGAGTTGATAGGCTGGAAGTCATAAACAGCGCAATGCTTGACGCACAACGAAGAGCTGCTGGCAAAACGCACAAGAGTGCTGTTTGAATGAATGTTTACGAGCCTGCTTCTATCTACCACCGCTCAGTCAGATACTTGTATGCTTAGTCATATTTTATGCAACGCAGGACACGCTAGATAATATCTAGTAATATCAACCATGTAAAGTTAACTAGTGATTATGATTCATTGTTTTTTTAAAGATACGTTTAATGCTAGCTAGCAACCTACCTTGTCTTACTGCATTCGCGTAACAGGCAGACTCCCTGTGGAGTGCAACGAGAGAGCCAGGTCGTTATTGCCTTGGACTAGTTAACTGTAAGGTTGCAAGATTGTGTCCCCCGAGCTGACAAGGTGAAAATCTGTCTTTCTGCTCCTGAACGAGGCAGTTAACCCACCGTTCCTAGGCAGTCACTGAAAATAAGAATGTGTTCTTAACTGACGTGCAGTTAAATAAAGGTATATTTAAAAAAAACAATTCCAACCCTCCGTTATCTGGGCTCGGGACCGGCAAAAATGACCCAAAAGAGACACTGTCAGAGTTACTTCGTTTTTTATTTTATTTGATTTTAACCTTATGGTCCACTTAGGAGCCTACAACAGGTCACAATAAAACATGATTTTTTTTGTTGCATAGAATCTACATTAACAATCTAAATGGACTAAAAAGAGAAAATACAAAAAAAGTCGAAGGCAATGTGAGAAAATTATGGTAACTTGTCTGGCCCTAATTCAGGATAAAAACCATTCTCTTTTTTTAAATGTAAAAAAAGAGAATGTAAACGCCGCTTCCGTTATATTATATATATATTATATTAAACCAGGGCGGGATAAGCCAGGGGCGGCTTCCCGCATGCGCAATTCATTTGCAGTCTGGACGTGGAGTAGTGAATATCTCCTGTTCTGACTACAGCTGGGAGGGACTGCTTCGCGAGGACTGGGCCGCCTGTGAGTGCTTTGGGACGGGGGTGGGACCCACAACAGCTGCTCGTTGAGAAGAGTAAGAACGATACGTGCTTTCACGTCAGAGTCTCAAAGTCTCCAATAACACCAGAAATAATCCCTAGATTTGTCGCTAGTCGCTTTAAAAAAAAAAATCGTTAGAGGGGTCTGAATACTCGCTAAATATAGCAACAAAGTCGCTAAATTGGCAACACCGGTTAAGCCTACCGTTTGGAACCCACACAAAAATACGTGTGCACGTGCAGCCTTATTCTACAGCCCATTAATTTAACCAACGCTGAGACTTCCTGGCAATGTTACATTAGGCCTACTTTAAAATAACGTATGTTAAAGTTACTCACCACGTGGTGTCACTTCAGTGGTTTCCCGTGTGTATGTGCATATTGCCATCTCCAATGCATTCTTCAGTCTGCATGCCTGCACCGCCTCTATGGTGTGGTCTCCGGCGCAAAGAGCAACGGGTAATACTGTATTCTGGATATTAGCATTACCCGAAGTGCCTTGGAAAACATGCGTTATCTCCGATACGGCGACATTTAACAGAATATCCAAAACCATTTTAACCTGTGTTTTAAAAATGTTCACGAAGTCTTCGCGTTCCTCCATAACTGACCAGCTAGTGGAGTTCGGATTACAAATGGGAAGAAATTCTGCGCGCGCATTTCTTTGATTTTGTCCCAGGTGTCACGTGCCCCAGGTGTCACGAGGTTACGGATTGAGCCCACCTGCTGTTCCCCGGCAGGAATGGTCAAACAACAATTGTTTGTGCCTGAATCGTGTTCGCCTGAGATTTCGCTGACCAAGAACCAGAGAGACGAAATAAGAAGTTGTAAAATACGGTGTCTTCTGAGATCTAGGTAAGCGACCAATGTTTGTAAATAAGTTGTCAACTGTAGCTAGTTAGCTCCACAAGGTGCGCTCGGGCTGCTATTATGCCACAGACTTGGCTAGAAGGGATCCAGCTTTTGTCAAGTTAACGTCAGACTTTACATTTAATAGTAGGTTAGAATAATTTACGCAGCAGGTTAGTATAATTATGTTAAGGTTAGGAAAAGGGTTGGCGTTAGCTAAAATGCAAAAAATTAACTTTTGAATTCAATTTGACAAAAGATGGATCCCGTCTAGCCATGACCTTATCCCACCTTCTAAACTAGAGCAGCTAGTTAATTAATTCGATTCTCAGCTCTAAACTGGAACATGCTATCCATGTAGGTCAGCGTAATCTATTTAAAATATAAATACGTTTCAATTCAACTACGGTTATTTAGAAGCATTGCACTTGCATACAACACACCCCAAACCCACGGCTATATTTGCAGTGTCTTGAAAGATATATATATATATTGGTTATTATGGTGATTTACAGTGGTGTAAAAATACTGCATTTTTGGGGGTATCTGTACTTTACTATTTATATTTTGGACTACTTTTACTTCACTACATTCCTAAAGAATATACTCGATACATTTCCCCTGAAATCCAAAAGTACTCGTTACATTTGAATGCTTAGCAGGACCAGAAAATGGTCTAATTCACACAGTAGGGATGAACATCACTGGTCATCCCTACTGTCTCTGATCTGGGGGACTCACTAAACACATGCTTCATTTAGTAAATCATGTCTGAGTGGCGGAGGTGCCCCTGGCTATCTATAAATGTTTGCTTAATATAAGGAATTTGAAATTATTTATAATTTTACCTTTGATACTTAAGTATATTTTAGCACTTACATTTAATTTGGATACTTAAGCTTATTTAAACTCTTAGACTTTTACTCAAGTAGTATTTTACTGGGTGACTTTCACTTTTAATTGAGTCATTTTCTAATAAGGTATCTTTACTTTTACCCAAGTATGACAATTTGGTACTTTTTTCCACCACTGGTGATTCATGAGGCTACTATTGAAATTTAAATTGGCCTATTAGCAGTCATGCAACTATGGCCACACATTACCTTTTGAACTTTAGGTTTACATCAGCAAGTTCAGAGCTGGTCCAACATCAACATTGTTGATAGGAAAGGGGAAGTGATACGTTTAAAAATAGTTTTGTTTTAAACTGCCACATTGGTTACTTCTTAGTTGATTACCTTATTATTTAGGCTTTTAGGTTTGTCATTGTTTTACTACTCTGCATATATACCCCCCCCCCACCCCAACATCAGCTTTCCCCTTCCCCCTTCCCATCATCAGCTCTCCCCTTCCCCCTTCCCACCATGGCTACCTCTATGGACCAGTCCACTCTTCTAGAAGACGAGCTCACCTGTCCCGTGTGCTTGGACCTGTTCCGGGACCCCCACCTGCTGCCCTGCGGCCACAATTTCTGCCTGCTGTGCGTCCGCCGGCTCAAATGCCAAGCGGAGCGAGGCCGCTTCCGTTGCCCCGAGTGCAGAGAGAGCCACCGCTGCTCCACGACCTTCCAGAAGAACTTTAAGCTCGCCAACATCGCAGACGACTTCCGCTGCAGGGGACGGGTATGTGCTGTCTGGGGGCTGTATTCATAGCCTATAGGCCCCACCCAACAAACACGCTACCTCTCTTCCTCTTCCTTTCTCTATGATGTCCAGGCAGTATCGTCAAGACAACAACAACCAGACAGCAGCCCGACAACAGCCAAGACCCCCGTGTCCGTGCCGTGTGACTACTGCTCTCCAGGGGACACTAGCGAGGCGGGTAAAGGGGAACCTGGGGCTGGAGTGGTGGTAGAGGTAGCGGTCAAGACTTGTCTGAAATGCGAGGTGTCCATGTGTCAGGTAAAGATCTGAGAGGCATCCATAATTTTAGCATCCATAATTTTAGCATCCATAATTCCAAATTCACCCATGGTAAAGCACTGGGGAGCAGAAATATTCCAATATTCTTATTCTGTTATCTAAGCACTCTTTTTTTTGCACAGCACCAGTATTCTCAACACATTCAAGTGTTGGATGTGCATAACACCTTTTTTTTTTTTAAAGCTTTGTTTTACATTACATTTTCAATCAGCAGGTAAGTCAAGACAAACATGAACTTTTTCTTCATTTTGTCCATTTCAGGAGCACGTGAAGCCCCACCTGGAGCTGCCTGCGTTTAGGGAGCACCCCCTGACTGAACCCCTGGGGGACCTGAGGAAGAGGAAGTGTCCTGAACACGATGAGATGTACCGCTACTACTGCATGGACGACCGGGTGTGTGTCTGCAACGCCTGTACCATCGAGGGGGGCCACGCGGGACACACCATCAAGACCCTGAAGAACACTATGAAGGATCTGAAGGTAACAGGTCTAAAGTTATAAAACCTCTAAAACAGTGAATAGGTTAATGACTGTGTGTTTAAGTCACGGGCACAACTTTCACTGGGGACAGGGGTGACATGCCCCCACCCCACACATTCTGAAATTGCATTTTTGTCCGAGGCAAATGTCTGCTTTAGGACCATGCGGACGCCTCTGAGCGTGTTGGAGTGTTTATCTGACTGGATACCCCCACTTCTAAAACCAAAATTGCACCCCTGGTT
This sequence comes from Oncorhynchus keta, assembly GCF_023373465.1. Lineage (NCBI taxonomy): Eukaryota > Metazoa > Chordata > Actinopteri > Salmoniformes > Salmonidae > Oncorhynchus > Oncorhynchus keta. The sequence continues at coordinate 69,781,853 of NC_068455.1, read as the reverse complement.
TAGGTTACATATCATTATGGAGGAGTGGTAGAGTTAAGAGAGGTCTCTGTTTGTTGGTCTACTGGTCAGGAGGGTGATGTACAGGACTAAATGAAGCACTCTAAAAATGAAAGACCGTCACTTAGAACACACTCGCACACAATAAGTATGTACTCCCTATCACTTTCGATCAAACAAAAGGTACACACACAAAGAACACACCTCTATACTCTAGACGAGGCCTCCACAGAATGGCAATTGATGAGTCTAGAACACAGGTGAATGTCATTGTCACTGCTGTTGTCTGACATGGTTTAGCGAATGAGAGACAATGAGTGAGTCCCAAATGTCACCCAAAACCTAAATAGTGGGGAAGAGAGAGATCCAATAGGGCTCTGGTCAAAAGCAATGCACTATAACGGGAATAGGGTGCCATTCGGGACTGTGACAAAACATAATGTGATCTCACTGTTTGAATGAATTGTTCAAGCTGCTTCCTGAAGTGACTTGTCTGAACCAATGTGAAAAAGGGAGACATTTCCAGTTGAGTTCACCATTTACCCTCACTATAGTCTTGTTGTCATAGTGAATGTAATCTATCTCCCCTCCCTCAAACCCACTCTCTCCCTCTGTTTCTCTCTCTCTCTCCCAAACTCCCTCTCTGTTCTCAGGGCTCTCTGGAGAACCAGCTACAGAAGGTGGACAGGAAGCTGAACAAAGCAGAGAAAAATCTCCAGGAGCAAAAGGAACAAGAACGACTGAACAAGGTGATATTGCTGATCTAGGATGAGGGCAGCCGGTGATTGTCACGCAAATAACTGCCGGTCTCACGGTAATTGACCGTTAATTAACATAAACACATTTCCCATCTCTTGGCTTCTATGCATAGCCTATAAGCCAATGATGCAGAACTTTGGAACATCTACATAAAAAGTTAATATAGCCTACACAATCACAATAAATCCATTATTTATTTTAGTCTAAAGAAAAATGATATGAAGAAAATTAAGTGTTATTTCAGAAGAGCATAATCTGAGTTGTCTTTGTTAGGCCGTGATCTGGCTATGGCTGTGGGCTACCCTAGTTCATTTAGCAGACGAGATTTGTTTAGAATTCCGTGGCATTATTTTATAGTGTGAAAAATACAGTTGAACATAGCTGAATAAAATAGGAGTGCGCACATGGGCCTATTCTGTGTTGAGCGGTTAACAAAGAAACTGTTCCTCCTATATGCTTCATTTAGAGTTATTTATGCAACTTTAGTTGTTCTACAAACGTTGGGCTATATGTTTTGATTTTTAATATATTCTAAGTCACATCAAAGGCATGAGCTCTGCTTTGTTTATTGCTCGGGCTGTACACACTTAATCAGTCTCTCATTCACAATTTAACAAGCACTTGATAATGCCCCGAATTTCCCGGCCGCATCTACTTTGTGTGGCCGTAATGCCCCCTAAAAAAATGTAATGCCCCCCCCATGCATTCTTTTGGCCGTTGTGCCCTTGTGCTGAATATAATATTTATAATTCCCTTCTCCCAGCTTCATGCTCCAAAGCACCTCACTCACATGGCTCTCTCAGATTACTCAATTCTTATTGGCCAATGCCCGTCACGTGATCGTGTCTTTCTCACAGGCTAGGTGCATATTAAAAACATTAGAATAACTGTCCACATTTACTTTTTGGCATACTATTCTTGATTTAATCTTGTCTTTACATATACTAAATTATATAAGTGTGAAATTAGTTCTGATTTAGAATGGACCATTATCATGCACCTGTCTCGAAACAGGGGCAGTGGGAAAACATACATGTCATCTCTGCTCTTAAATAGCAAATGGAAGACTCTTTTCACGTGGTTCATTTTCATGCCAGCCAGTGTGTTCGATTAGATTTTCGATTACATTTGCATTGATGTCAGAGTGATTAGAAGGACAGTAGAGGCTACTAATGACCATTAGCAACAACAGAGTTTGGAGAAGCCTAATTACAGTGAGTAAACTGTCACATGAAATGTGACTGCCATCATGACTTGTGACCACCCGTGTGGCGTTAATATGCTCACCGCAACAGACCTATCTAGGATCAGTTTTGCATTTAAGATTGTAATGAACAAGATTATGGACAGGTGTTCGCACCTGATCCTTGATCAGCACTCCTTCTTGTTTACAGAGCTGTATATATTTTTTTTTATTTGTTGTATTAAAAAAATATATATATATATTTAATCTATTTTCATGTCTGAAGATGAGGAAACTTTTGATCACTGATTAGTTTGTTTTTGGTTAAACACACACCTACCTCTCAACCCTCTCCCTCTCTCTGTGCAGAGGTTCCTGGAGGACTCAGACCAGGGGGTCACAGCCTTGGGAGAGGTGTTACAGGTCCACTTGGAGGGCTTCCTCACCTCCCTCAGGGACTGTTCCTGCTCCCACGGGGTCGAGTGTGGCCCCAGCATCCAGCGGAACATAGCCAAGGCGGTCCAGGACCAGTCCCGTCTGCAGGATGTCCACAGTGGCATCCAGACCCTTGCCCAGGAGAACGACCCCTTCCGCTTCCTAGAGGTCAGTGTGCGGATGAATTGATATACATGGACAAATGGATGTGCCTTTAACATTCTTTTTAAAACCGTCCTGCTGTTCCTAAGTAGCTTTATTGTTTTATTTTCATTAACTAAATGTTATACTTTTTTTGATGGGGATTGGAAAAGATGCAGACAATTACATTGATGCAAGCCACAATCCCTGCAATAGTAAAGCTGATCTACCCCCCAAAAATAAAAATAAATTAAATAATGAATGATGTTATTCTTTGCTTCTCTGATTTGCTGTTTAGGCATACAAGTCATCAAGCAAAAAGTAAGTGGGTTGTGTGTATGTCTCCAAATGTCTATGGGTGTTGTGCCATTTGCAGTGTGTTTGTACGTGTGTGTGAGCTATGTCTATGGGTGACATTTCATTTGTAATGCGTGTCTTTCTCTCTCCATCTGTCTATGGGTGATGTGCCATTGCTAATGCGAGTGTGTTTGTGTGTGTTTGTCCCAGTTTCTGCAGGCAGTTGAAGAAGCCTCTGTTCCACCCAGAATGCGCTTGTGTGGACTCAGACGGTCTGGCCGAGTCCATGGAGGCTAAACAGGAAGACTTCCTCACTGAAGTACACTCTCACATCTCTCACCTCATCAATGAGCTCTGTAAGTAACAGACTGGTGTGTGTGTGAAAGGGTAGAGGGAACAACGCTGTCGCACGCTCCTCTTCTCTGTTTCATCAACAAAACCAATAACAAAAGGCTCTGAGGCGAACAGTGGCACATTTTCACCAAATGTGGATTCTACCTTTAACAGTTTTGTCTTCTACCAGGTCCCGTAGTCCGGGAAGAGGAGGACAGCGGAGGAGAGGAGGAGGATGAAGATGATGACGACAGCAGTGATGGCGATGAGCAAGAAGAAGCTGAGGAGGAGATGAGGAGTGAGGAAGAGGAGGCTGTACACGACCAGAGTGAGTCATCAGACGAACTTTACAGTCCCGAAGGGCAGGAAGACGAGGAGGAAGAAGAAGAGGAGGAGGAAGAAGAGGAGATTCATTCAGACTGATGAAATGACTTCCATTTAAGTCTGATTTTCAGTCAAAAAGTCATGCATTGATGTCAGTGGGAGAATGTGTGAAAAGGCTACTTTGGATTTTTCCATAAATTACCAAAATAACCATTTTGGGAAACCTTTTAAATATTATACATCAATCTTTAGAAGATGAGCTGTTTGAGTGCATCCCAAATGGCACCCTATTTCTTATATAGGGCACTACTTTTGACCAGGGCCCTATATAGGCAATAGGGTGTCATTTGGAACAGAGACTATTTTTTTTTTTGCTCAAGATTATACTGTAATAACTATACACTTGAAACTGGGCTTCTCATTCTAACCTCATACGTTCTTTTTTTTGACTAGAGCACTTTATGTGCCCAACCTCTATTTTGTAGACCTGGGTTCAAATAGTATTTGCTATATATATTTTTTTAAAGTATTTTTTTGATTCTCAGGAAGATGTATTACAATGTGTTTATTATTTGATGGCACTTTGATAAATAATTATACATAATATAAATAATTGAAAGGTATTGCTCTGACCACTTGCAGAAATGTATGTCTTCATAAACTACAATGGGCTACCTGACTAATTATACACTATTATTGCATTTAGTTAGCATGGTCCCAGATCTGTTTGTGCTGTCTTGCCAGCACCAATATGAATGACCATCAGAGTTGGCAAGACAGCAGAAATAGATCTGGGACCAGGCTAGCATTTAGGTGTTCATGTGTGACCAGACAAATGTGAATTCTGATTGATGTGAATTTTATACCAATGAAAGTTAGATGATAGACTTGTGGATGAGTGTGTGAAGCGTGGGTGTGTTTTTCAAAAGCTGTTTGAAAGTTATGTAAAAGTTGGTGAGCTATATGTTTATCAGTCTATCATTTTAATAATTAATTGTTTTATGGTATTATGTTTCATCAGTTGCATGCCTGGGTTGTATTCATTAGGCACCAAATATATAACAGACTGAAACAGAGAGAGCTCTACCAGCACTGGTCCAATAAGTAGCCCTTGTTGTCCTTGTTGTCATTTGGAAAAGGTGTGCACTAATGAACACAACCCATGTCTCATGACTTGTAGTTCTGAGAAATATTTGAAGGCCTACTTCTAGTGGTTGTAGCAATAGATAACTTGTTAGTTTAGACATGTTTTGTATCATTATCAATTTGCACAGTTCTGCAAAGAACATAGTGGAAAAAACTGCTTTTTTGTCCTGCAAGGGATTGAAAAAAAAAATGTGATCTGAAAAATCGATAATATTTTGGGGGGATTTTCATACTGGTGATTTTGAATGTGGTAAAATTGTAATTCTATCCAGCCAATGAACTCAGCATGAATGTTATTATAATAGCACATTGCATTGATATTTATAATATTTCATTGGCTTCTTTCAGACCCCCTATTCTTTTACATTACTGTCAAATTGCATTTGGATTGTTAATTATTTTCTTCCTTTCACTTTTATGAATTCTTGAAACTGTAATTCCAAGAAATGTATAATATGTCAGCCTGACCTCAAAGATGTAACATAGTAACTGCAAATCTGTGACACAAAGGTTAAATAAAAAAATAATACCCATTAAACCTAGCGGTTAAACAGGGAAACAGTTTTTCCACTGTCCTTTTTTCCCATAAGGGATTTTAGAAACACAATAAGGGCTGTATTTCATGTAGGCTTACCTTGGTGTAACGTTTTGATAACAATGTAAATCTTTTGAGGACCAGATTCATTTTTATCAATATATTTGGCTCTATTTACTCTGATTCAAAAATGATAATTCACACTGGAGTAGACTTCATGTAAAACAACAAATCCCTGCAAGCTCCTGCACGTCATCTCTAGCTGACATCTTTGCTAACAGGTATTGTGTCAATTTAAAACTTGCACAAGACAGTTCACAGAATTGTCCATTAAAGAAATGTAGCCAAATGATCCATTACAACATTTAACTAACATTAGATAGTTAATCCAGAGATTCTTACTTTTGCCTCAAATAGGCTCTTACAGATCATCATGGCATTTGTAGTTCTTTATGATAGCCACATCATCAGCTAATTAGCGTTTTTTTTTTTTTTTTTTTGGGGGTGAATACAGAAAATAAACATCACCTTGTCCTAGAGAGATTTACATGGCTATCAAAACATAACACCAGGCTAAGCCTACATGAAACACAGCCCTTGTTTAAGTGTTTCTAAAATGAATGGTGGAAATACGATTGGAACAATCTCCCTGTTTGATCGCTGGGTACTCATGCTGTGGTAGTCTATTTGTATGATATGTTTGGTATGGTTACATAAGACAGAAGGTTACTTAAAACATCTTAAGGTTCTGACCCTTTTTTTCTCAATTTGCTGCATTTGACCATTAAGCCAAAAACAAAAGGAGGGTGGTTGGCCTGGGAGTATGGGTGGGTGTATAAAGTGAATGTTCGAATCACATCACAGACAATTTTAGCAACATTGCAACTACTTAGCATGTTAGCTAACCCTAACTCCTAAATTGAACCCTAAACTTAACCCAGCTAATGAAACAGCTGGAGGCAGGGCTTTCTCCTATCGAGCTCAATTTTTATGGAATGGTCTGCTTACCCATGTGAGAGATGCAAACTCGGTCTCAACCTTTAAGTCTTTACTGAAGACTCATCTCTTCAGTGGGTCATATGATTGAGTGCAGTCTGGCCCAGGAGTGTGAAGGTGAACGGAAAGGCTCTGGAGCAACGAACCGCCCTTGCTGTCTCTGCCTGGCCGGTACCCCTCTTTCCACTGGGATTCTCTGCCTCTAACCCTATTACAGGGGCTGAGTCACTGGCTTACTGGTGCTCTTTCGTGCCATCCCTAGGAGGGGTGCGTCACTTGAGTGGGTTGAGTCACTGATGTGATCTTTCTGTCTGGGTTGGTGCCCCCCCTTGGGTTGTGCCGTGGCGGAGATCTTTGTGGGCTATACTCGGCCTTGTCTCAGGATGGTAAGTTGGTGGTTGAAGATATCCCTCTAGTGGTGTGGCGGCTGTGCTTTGGAAAAGTGGGTGGGGTTATATCCATCCTATTTGTCCCTGTCCGCGGGTATCATTGGATTGGGTCACAGTGTCTCCTGACCCCTCCTGTCTCAGCCTCCAGTATTTATGCTGCAGTAGTTTATGTGTCGGGGGGCTAGGGTCAGTTTGTTATATCTGGAGTACTTCTCCTGTCCTATCCGGTGTCCTGTGTGAATTTAAGTATGCTCTCTCTAATTCTCTCTTTCTATATTTCTCTCTCCCGGAGGACCTGAGCCCTAGGACCATGCCTTAGGACTACCTGGCATGATGACTCCTTGCTGTCCCAAGTCCACCTGGCCGTGCTGCTGCTCCAGTTTCAACTGTTCTGCCTGTGATTATTATTATTTGACCATGCTGGTCATTTATGAACATTTGAACATCTTGGCCATGTTCTGTTATAATCTCCACCCGGCACAGCACAGTAGTACTATTACACTCAACTGAACGACTTGATTAGTTTAGTGTTAGCTAGCTACATAGCTGTCTTTGTATCCAAGATCATTGTGTAGTTTAGAGTGTGTAGTCTTGGAGTGATTATCTTAATTTACCGAGGTTAGCTAGCCAGCTATTTGTCGTCCTTAACGTAGGAGACTCTGCTAGCTAGCCAACAGATAACAGCTAGCCAACGTCTACTGAATTGAACTCAACAACCCGGTCGCACTCACAGGTAGTATCACATTTTCATTTCATTTCATTACAGTACAACGGTTTGATTTGTTTGATCGTAGCTAGCTACATAGCCGTCTTTGTATCAAAGATAATTGTGTAGTCTAGAGCGATTTTCTAGGTTAGCTAGCCAGCTATTGCCGTTCTTTTAACGCAACGTAACGTAAACAACACTGCTAGCTAGCCAGCTAGCCCCCGAATAGCAGCACTGCAGAAACTATTACACTCAACGGAACGACTTGATTAGTGTAGTGTCAACAACGCAGCTACTGCCAGCTAGCCTACTTCAGCAGTACTGTATCATTTTAATCATTTTAGTCAATAAGATTCTTGCTACGTAAGCTTAACTTTCTGAACATTCGAGACGTGTAGTCCACTTGTCATTCCAATCTCCTTTGCATTAGCGTAGCCTCTTCTGTAGCCTGTCAACTATGTGTCTGTCTATCCCTGTTCTCTCCTCTCTGCACAGACCATACAAACGCTCCACACCGCGTGGCCGCGGCCACCTAATCTGGTGGTCCCAGCGCGCACGACCCACGTGGAGTTCCAGGTCTCCGGTAGCCTCTGGAACTGCCGATCTGCGGCCAACAAGGCAGAGTTCATCTCAGCCTATGCCTCCCTCCAGTCCCTCGACTTCTTGGCACTGACGGAAACATGGATCACCACAGACAACACTGCTACTCCTACTGCTCTCTCTTCGTCCGCCCACGTGTTCTCGCACACCCCGAGAGATTCTGGTCAGCGGGGTGGTGGCACCGGGATCCTCATCTCTCCCAAGTGGTCATTCTCTCTTTCTCCCCTCACCCATCTGTCTATCGCCTCCTTTGAATTCCATGCTGTCACAGTTACCAGCCCTTTCAAGCTTAACATCCTTATCATTTATCGCCCTCCAGGTTCCCTCGGAGAGTTCATCAATGAGCTTGATACCTTGATAAGCTCCTTTCCTGAGGACGGCTCACCTCTCACAGTGCTGGGCGACTTTAATATATATATATATACTCACAAGGCAGGCAATACGCTCGACCTCATCTTTACTAGATGCTGTTCTTCCACTAACCTCATTGCAACTCCCCTCCAAGTCTCCGACCACTACCTTGTATCCTTTTCCCTCTCGCTCTCATCTAACACCTCCCACACTGCCCCTACTCGGATGGTATCGCGCCGTCCCAACCTTCGCTCTCTCTCCCCCGCTACTCTCTCCTCTTCCATCCTATCATCTCTTCCCTCTGCTCATACCTTCTCCAACCTATCTCCTGATTCTGCCTCCTCAACCCTCCTCTCCTCCCTTTCTGCATCCTTTGACTCTCTATGTCCCCTATCCTCCAGGCCGGCGCGGTCCTCCCCTCCCGCCCCGTGGCTCGACGACTCATTGCGAGCTCACAGAACAGGGCTCCGGGCAGCTGAGCGGAAATGGAGGAAAACTCGCCTCCCTGCGGACCTGGCATCCTTTCACTCCCTCCTCTCTACATTTTCCTCTTCTGTCTCTGCTGCTAAAGCCATTTTCTACCACTCTAAATTCCAAGCATCAGCCTCTAACCCTAGGAAGCTCTTTGCCACCTTCTCCTCACTCCTGAATCCTCCTCCCCCTCCCCCCCCCCCCTCCTCCCTCTCTGCAGATGACTTCGTCAACCATTTTGAAAAGAAGGTCGACGACATCCGATCCTCGTTTGCTAAGTCAAACGGCACCGCTGGTTCTGCTCACACTGCCCTACCCTGTGCTCTGACCTCTTTCTCCCCTCTCTCTCCAGATGAAATCTCGCGTCTTGTGACGGCCGGCCGCCCAACAACCTGCCCGCTTGACCCTATCCCCTCCTCTCTTCTCCAGACCATTTCCGGAGACCTTCTCCCTTACCTCACCTCGCTCATCAACTCATCCCTGACCGCTGGCTACGTCCCTTCCGTCCTCAAGAGAGCGAGAGTTGCACCCCTTCTGAAAAAACCTACACTCAATCCCTCCGATGTCAACAACTACAGACCAGTATCCCTTCTTTCTTTTCTCTCCAAAACTCTTGAACGTGCCGTCCTTGGCCAGCTCTCCCGCTATCTCTCTCTGAATGACCTTCTTGATCCAAATCAGTCAGGTTTCAAGACTAGTCATTCAACTGAGACTGCTCTTCTCTGTATCACGGAGGCGCTCCGCACCGCTAAAGCTAACTCTCTCTCCTCTGCTCTCATCCTTCTAGACCTATCGGCTGCCTTCGATACTGTGAACCATCAGATCCTTCTCTCCACCCTCTCCGAGTTGGGCATCTCCGGCGCGGCCCACGCTTGGATTGCGTCCTACCTGACAGGTCGCTCCTACCAGGTGGCGTGGCGAGAATCTGTCTCCTCACCACGCGCTCTCACCACTGGTGTCCCCCAGGGCTCTGTTCTAGGCCCTCTCCTATTCTCGCTATACACCAAGTCACTTGGCTCTGTCATAACCTCACATGGTCTCTCCTATCATTGCTATGCAGACGACACACAATTAATCTTCTCCTTTCCCCCTTCTGATGACCAGGTGGCGAATCGCATCTCTGCATGTCTGGCAGACATATCAGTGTGGATGACGGATCACCACCTCAAGCTGAACCTCGGCAAGACGGAGCTGCTCTTCCTCCCGGGGAAGGACTGCCCGTTCCATGATCTCGCCATCACGGTGGACAACTCCATTGTGTCCTCCTCCCAGAGCGCTAAGAACCTTGGCGTGATCCTGGACAACACCCTGTCGTTCTCAACTAACATCAAGGCGGTGGCCTGTTCCTGTAGGTTCATGCTCTACAACATCCGCAGAGTACGACCCTGCCTCACACAGGAAGCGGCGCAGGTCCTAATCCAGGCACTTGTCATCTCCCGTCTGGACTACTGCAACTCGCTGTTGGCTGGGCTCCCTGCCTGTGCCATTAAACCCCTACAACTCATCCAGAACGCCGCAGCCCGTCTGGTGTTCAACCTTCCCAAGTTCTCTCACGTCACCCCGCTCCTCCGCTCTCTCCACTGGCTTCCAGTTGAAGCTCGCATCCGCTACAAGACCATGGTGCTTGCCTACGGAGCTGTGAGGGGAACGGCACCTCAGTACCTCCAGGCTCTGATCAGGCCCTACACCCAAACAAGGGCACTGCGTTCATCCACCTCTGGCCTGCTCGCCTCCCTACCACTGAGGAAGTACAGTTCCTGCTCAGCCCAGTCAAAACTGTTCGCTGCTCTGGCCCCCAATGGTGGAACAAACTCCCTCACGACGCCAGGACAGCGGAGTCAATCACCACCTTCCGGAGACACCTGAAACCCCACCTCTTTAAGGAATACCTAGGATAGGATAAGTAATCCTTCTCACCCCCCTTTAAGATTTAGATGCACTATTGTAAAGTGACTATTCTACTGGATGTCATAAGGTGAATGCACCAATTTGTAAGTCGCTCTGGATAAGAGCGTCTGCTAAATGACTTAAATGTAAATGTAAATGTAAGAGGACTGGCCACCCCACATAGCCTGGTTCCTCTCTAGGTTTCTTCCTAAGTTTTGGCCTTTCTAGGGAGTTTTTCCTAGCCACCGTGCTTCTACACCTGCATTGCTTTCTGTTTGGGGTTTTAGGCTGGGTTTCTGTACAGCACTTTGAGATATTAGCTGATGTACGAAGGGCTAGATAAATACATTTGATTTGATTTTGATTTACTGTTAGCTGCAACTGTTAAAACCGGTTAAAACAGTGTAGCCTACAGCAATTGTTGCATTTGTGAAATTATTTTTGATGTGATGTGAAAGTGTAGTGATTTCTGTTTCCAGAACCGTACCGCATTTGATAATAGATTCGCCTTTAGATCAGGGGTGAAAATCTGATATCAACTTTGGAGGGGACAATTACAGGAAATTTTCTCAAGAGCAATTCCTGAGGGACACACCAAAAGTAGTGCTGTAACACATAGCTTACATTGTAATATGTTAAATGTATATTGAGGAACCATAATTACTACTACTGGATAATTGATAGGTACCGCAGTTAACTGAAGGGTTGTACCAATTTGTTCAAATGTTTAAATTATTATAAGACTACTACTGGATAATAGTTATAGCAGTGTTCCTTATCAGTCCAGCATGTATGCAGGTATTTGTATTTACAACCAGCAATATGAAGAAAGGCCAGTAGGTGGCAATAGTACTGTACACTGCATGGGTGCAGTTTTTGTAAATACAATGAACATGTTGTGATCTCATCTAATAGAATCTCCATTGAGAACCATCACAAAGTTGGCCTTTTAATTTGACCTTTTCTGATATTTATATAGTCTTATATAGTCATTAAATATGTCTACTACAATATTTTTACAAGAACAAAAAGCTCAAAATAAGTAGTTCTAAAAGTGAAAGAACTACTTCAATGAATAACCAAAATATCCTTCAAAAATACTTATTTATTGTTCAGTCAGTGTCTCAACTCTTCAAACAACAACTATGGACAAGTATATCACACAAAGTATGCCATTTTAAATAAAATAACAAAATAAATAATTAGTAAGTGTACTGTAATAATATTATTATTATTATTATTATTAGTAAGTGTACTGTCATGTAATAAAAACTGAAAACTACTAAACAAAATAACAAATATCATACTATACACCAGGGGTTCTCAAACAGGGGTCAGTGGACCCCTAGGGATCCCTGGTGTAATTTCAAGGGGTCCGTGAAATAAAAAAGTGTAAAGAACATATTCAGCACCACAAGGTTTCCAGTAACTTTATATATACATAGTACTGAACATAAGAACCAAACATGTTTGTGGGTTTCAATGGATCCAACAAATTGCTGGCAGATATATTCCCTCCAGTCTGTCTTTATGTACATTACAGACAACTACGCTGTTCCGTCTCTTTTCGCCCATGCCAGCCCGTAGCCAAGTCTTTAACCTACGGAGTACACTGAAACTCCTCTAAGCCTCACATGAAGACACTGGCACCACAAACAAAATCCTGATCAGCACCTCAACTTGGTCAAACAACCCCCGCACCTCCACTGGAACCTTCCTGAGGACCTCCGCTGCCTCTCCACTGCTGCTACAGGGGTATTTGTTGTGAAATAGAGGCAACTGCACTGAAAGAGAATCTATGTTCAGCTCAGGGTACTGATCTAGAGACTCATCCAACTCCCCCGTGAGAAGCGTTCTTTCCAACTTGTGCAGGACGTTTAGACTGTCCTGGTCAAAACGGTCGAACACTGAACCTCCATAGCATCCAACACTTTAAAAAATGATGCCCTATAGTGATCCACGCTTTGCCAGCAAATCATCTTGAGTGTGTCTCAATGGATTCAATCAATGTTGTTGCTTTCTCATACAGTGCAAGGTAGCTTTCGTCATTTCTCTTGCACCTAAGAGATGACCGCACACACTCGACTGCAGCCTGCACACCAGAGACAATCCAAGTTTTTTTCTGCAGTGAAATGTTTAGGCATTCAAGTTCTCCAAGAACAGCAGAGGCAAGTGTGACGCCCAACATACTCTTGCCTTTGCTGAAGTGCTCGATTAAGCCACTGGCAGTTGAAGCTGTCTTGGATGCAGTTTTTGCCATCTCCTCTAGGCTGCTTAGTACCCGTTCATACTGCCCTAGCACAGCTCTAATAGCAGTATTCCACACAGTCCACCTTGTTGGACATAGGGGTTTCATGGTGGTCAGATGTGTATCTTTGGACGTGGCAATTGATTCCAACATGCTCTTAAACTTTCCTGACTGGCCATAGAGGACACCTAACTGATGGACCCAAGAAAGGGAATCCCGGATCAGTGGGGAGGCTGAGCAGACAGCCTGTGTAATCAGATTAACACAGTGTGCTCCACAATGCACATAGAGCGCTAATGGCTGCTGCCTCCTCACAATTGCCTGTGCACCTCTGTATGTTCCTGTCATGTTTGAGGCACTATCGTTACTCTGCCCACGTAAGTCAGACAAGGGGCAAATTGAGCTTCAACAACACATAATTTGCCACTTTCGCAATGCCCTCGCCTGTTGTCTCCGACACCTTGTATAGCCCAATAAACTCCTCGTTAGGGACACGGTCATAGTCAACATAATGCAGGCAGACACTGTCCTGTTCAGCACCAGAAACATCTTCAGTACCATCAACAATTACTGAAAATTCTTCAATCGGAAGATACCTAATCTCAGCTGCAAGGCCTCGAATGACTGTATTGGCCATGATGTACAGAACTTTATTCTATGCTTTGGGGCCTGTGTACATTGTGGTATGCTCTGTTAACCACTTCAGTAAAATGGGATCATCCTCTTCTGCCCTAAGTTTCAAAAGCTGGTATAAATTCCCACTGTCATCCGTGTGGCATCTAAAGGCTTGTCCCTGTCTTACTACATGCCACACCTATTGGAGATGCTCCAGTACATGTTGTGCATCTTAGGGTAAGCAGAATCCATGTGAATGTGCAAAGCTGGTACGCAGAATCAATATAAGGGTTAACCATTAGACATGCGTAAGCAGAATCCATGTGAATGTGCAAAGCTGTATCAACACAGGCCTAACGATTCTGGGTCATGCCTGGTCTTGTGCAGGCCATTGTACATACACATTAGTTAATCATTTACAAGCACCAGAAGACATGTACGTGCATGAAGAGCATGGGTTTGTATTGCTTAAGCACCATTAGACATGCACCAGCATTAGGAGTGTGCATGTCTGTTTATTTCTGTCATTGCTATGGTTACGCCACGAATAGAATCTATGCCCTAATGTCTGTGCCAATAAGAATGAGGAAACTAAGCTAAAATGAGTGCAAGTCAAAAAGATAATGGTGGCCAGTACCAGAGATGATGAATCATTAACATAAAGAGGAGATAATGTGTGTGACGTAAGGATGAGAACTGTATAGAAAGTGTGTGCCGAAGCTGGGAAGACAGTTGATCCATGGACCAGCTCGGCTTGTTACTTTGTAATAAAGTCTATTTGAATTCACAAGTTCCGGTATCTGAGAAATATTATTGAGCAAATATTTATACGACACACCGAACTAACAATTTTCATCAAGCAATGCCTTGCGTCCTCCTGCTGTTTACCCCACGCGCTGGATAACTGGACACTGATTGGATTTAGCTGGTGTGCTGATACAGTTACAAAGTGGCGGTGGGTTTGGCAGTTTTGATGTGCTGTGAATTTTACAATGGCTTTTCTCCAGTTCCTAAATCCTGCACTAATGAAGGCAGCATCCTCTCTTTGGCCAAAAGATGGCTGGCTTGAAAACAATTGGCTACAGTGAAAACACAACACTCATTTTATTGATGGATTATAATGTAGCCAGGGGAAATCGCAAAACCATTTCTATTGAAACATCAACACTCTGTTGGCAAGAGTTTGTGGTTCTATAAATTGATATGGTTTTGTGCCATAACTGAGGTAACTGGACAATGCTGTGCCACTGTTCCATATACTGGTGCTGCTGGCAACAAGGTTGACACCTGGTCCTGCCGTGGCTGTGACACTGTCCTCTGAAGTCTCTCTCCCTGGCTCTTTCACCACCCTCATTGCCTCACAGTCTGTCTCCTAGAAAATAAATGAGGTGTTTGCCATACTCCTAACAACAGATATCCAAAACTACACAATTAATCACAATAGCAATACCATTGCCTTAAACAAATCTTGGTTCAGTCACCAGTTTAAGTTGAGTGGGGGTATCCATGGTATTTTCCAATTATGTCCCTATTTTACAGGTCTAAAAAAGAGAGAACCTTTCATTATTTTGCCAAAGAAAGACTCAACAAACTTACCTGAGACTCCTTGTGTCTGCCAGTCTGTCCCTGCCGATCTGTCCCCAGATCTGCTGTCTGTGTGCCATCTGTTGCTTGCTCTGCCTAATGACATCATTGTGAAACATTTCCATTAGCATTTCACTTCTTATTATGGCTAGACTTTAAACTCTCATTCCAGACTCACATTAAGCATCTCCAATCACAAATGTAATCTAGAATCGGCTTCCTATTTCGCAACAAAGCTTCCTTCACTCATGCTGCCAAACATACCCTCGTAAAACTGACCATCCTACCGATCCTTGACTTTGGCGATGTCATCTATAAAATAGCCTCCAACACTCTACTCAGCAAACTGGATGTAGTCTATCGCAGTGCCATCCGTTTTGTCACCAAAGCCCCATATACTACCCACCACCGTGACCTGTACGCTCTGGTTGGCTGGCCCTCGCTTCATACTGGGGCGGCAGGGTAGCCTAGTGTTGGACTAGTAACCGGAAGATTGCAAGTTCAAACCCCTGAGCTGACAAGGTACAAATCTGTCGTTCTGCCCCTGAACACCCACTGTTCCTAGGCCGTCATTGAAAATAAGAATTTGTTCTTAACTGACTTGCCTAGTTAAATAAAGGTAAAATAAATACTCGTCGCCAAACCCACTGGCTACAGGTTATCTACAAGTCTCTGCTAGGTAAAGCCCCGCCCTATCTCAGCTCGCTGGTCACCATAGCAGCACCCACTCATAGCACACGCTCCAGCAGGTATATCTCACTGGTCACCCCCAAAGCCAATTCCTCCTTTGGTTGCCTTTCCTTCCAGTTCTCTGCTACCACTGACTGGAACGAACTGCAAAAATCACTGAAGCTAGAGATTCCCATCTCCCTCACTAGCTTTAAGAACCAGCTGTCAGAGCAGCTCACAGATCACTGCACCTGTTCATAGCCCATCTGTATACAGCCCATCTATCTACCTCATTCCCATACTGTATTTATTTATTTTGCTCCTTTTGGACCACAGTATCTCTACGTGTACATCCATCTTTTGCACATCTACCATTCCAGTGTTTAATTACCATATTGTAATTACTTTGCCACCATGGCCTATTTATTGCCTTACCTCCCTTATTTGACCTTATTTGCACTCATTGTATATAGACTTTTTTTCTACTGTATTATCTACTGTATGTTTTGTTCATTCCATGTGTAACTCTGTGTTGTTGTATGTGTCAAACTGCTACGCTTTACAGGTCGCAGTTGCAAATGAGAACTTGTTCTCAACTAGCTTACCTGGTTAAATAAAGGTGAAAAAAAAAACATTTTATCAACTAGTCTTTGTGATATTAGGCTACTAGGGTTCTTACCTTGCGTTTTAGTGTACTGAAAAATGCTCTGATGTCCGTCTTTTTACTGTAATTTTTCTACCTGGCTGGCTGGCTGGACACACACATAGTGTGTAGGTTATTTACAGTAGGAGATGGGCTTCTATCATCTATTAGCTTCTATCATTCTATAATGGGCTTCGATCTACAAGGAAGCGAGCTGGTCAGCTAGCAAATGTGAACGGATTGCAGTGACAAGGGTTGACAGCTGTATGTATGAGTTCACCATTTACACAACGTAAGCTGCAACATTTTGTAATTTTAATATAGTTTATGTTGTCATTTTATATTTGCTGGCTTCCCACAATAGCTGCATTTGCAGAGCTAGCGAGCACCAATTCCGTTTCTGTGAGGAACCCGTCCGTAAAAACGCTTCTTGGTAGAGTGTGCGCATAGAATTACATATAACTTTAACGTACCTCTTAGGGGGTGGGGTGGGGCAGTGGATATTTAGCTACTTTGGGTTGGGCTGCGCAACCAGGGGACTTTCCTCTTTCAGTTTACAGAAAGACACGTCTTTTGTGAGAAGCGAAGGAAATATAGAGGTCTGATACATGGAGAAAGGTGGTAAGTCAGAGGAAGTAGATTTTCTGCGTTATTTGCTAAAACTAGTCAGGAGCCTACAACTGAATTGTGTCATCAAAACCTCCGAACTGTTGAGTTGTCTGGAATATATCGGCATGCTGGAGAGAATCTACTCTAGGATACAGTTTGCCAGATGCACGTGTCTATTACCACCTTAAATTGTAGTTGAACCATGTGCACCTTTGTAAAGGAGAGCTCGACATGTGCGCAATAGTTACCAGTATTAAAATAGGGCAGGGTCATGCGTTTTCATTTTCAGCCAGAGGGAGGGTTTCTTATTTTTATTATATTTTTGAGTCAATGGGAGGGTAATGTAATTTGCAATCGATTAAATGTCATATTTCTCATTTGAGAATGAGTGGCTTATTATTATTATTATTACAATATCAAGTGCGCCTAGTGTGGTCTCCATAAAATGATGCATAGCCTATACTATAGGCCCCCTCAAACCTGAACCTCGAAGCCAGTTCTGCTGCATTTTTTATTGTCCCCTTTACTCAGGGACTGATTTAGACCAGGGACACCTGGTGGGTGCAATTAATTACCAAAATACAACAGAAAACCAGCCAGCTCCCGACCTCGTAGTGTAAGAGTTGAATACCCCTGCTATCGGCCTAGGCTATGCGAGGAGCGTGCTCAGAGAAACACATGGCAAAGTTATATTTCTAAGAAAATGTACTTCCTTTCCGAGTGATTGCGGCGCACTGATGGTGTAGGCTATATAAAACTAGGCCACACTTCATTACATGTTGCAACTGATAGGCGTTCCTTATCCTGAACCCCGGCCTACCCTGCTCTTGCTGATGGAAGCCCCTTTCTGCTGCCTAATCAAAGACTGTGCTGTGTACAGAGGCACTTCAGGAGTCGAGTCAATTTGTCCCAAATAATCTATATCTGTGCACGCAAACTAGGCCTACTGATGTCCTGTTCGGTTTGAGAGGGAGAGCTTGAAGATGAGTTTGGGCTCCCGAGTGGCGCAGCGGTCTGCATCTCAGTGCTAGAGGCGTCACTACAGACCTTAGTTCGGTTCCAGACTGTATCACAACCGGCCGTGATTTGGAGTCCCATAGGGCGACGCACAATTGGCCCAGCGTCGTCCGGGTTTGGCCAGGGTAGGCCGTCATTTGAAATAATAAGTTGTTCTTAAATTAAAATAAAAAATTAGGACCGGAGTTTTATAATTTATTCCGGAACCCTAGTAGTTGCTGCCAAGTCAGCAGCTACTCTTCCTGGGGTTCAAAGCTTGCTACTGATATAATATATTTTATTAAAAATCAAATTAACCTGATTCATATAAAACGATGTATTACGACGCTTTAGCCCGCAATACTTTATCCTAAAAACAAGCTATAAAATGCCAGTGAAAGACGTGTCTCCGATGCATATGGGATTGGGATATTTTTGGTTTGTCCCTATGACATTCAGATGAAGCGTTACGACTTCTATTGAGCTATTTCTATGCGAGGGAGCGCAAAAAAAGTTTTAAATTAAAATAATTTCTCAAAGTTTGTAAGACTGTAACAATTGAAGGATGCATTTCATATTGTAACGATATTCAATCTGTCCTTACAAACACGTCTTTCCCTGGCATTTTCAAGGTAGGCCATTATCACTGTCAATCGTTAATGATAATTCTTCACATTTTACCGGTAAAATGTCCAAAATGCGTCTGAATGGCAATCATTTGATCTCAATCAGTTTCATGGGAATATGCTCTTGAAAAACTATTTTGCGGGCGAATTAAAGCAAGTGCTGTTAACAAACTATTAGCATTTCTTGTAGGCATATTTTTTCTACAAGCAAAGCATAGCGTTCGCGCACGCAGGTTGTGTTTAGAAAATATTTGACTATTCAGCTTCAGATAAACAATGACTGAGGTGTTTTTCGTGTAACATATTATAGGCATACTATGCTACAGTATGATTATTACATTCTGATCTGCTATGTAAAATACTAATGAATCATTATGTGATCTTGCAAGACATTAATTCACACTTTACTAAACGAACACCATTGCGAGACGTGATAATCTTCTATTTGTAATAATAAATCATGCGTAGAACTACTAGTAGGCAACATCTTGATGAGCTTTCTTTCTTTCTTTTTTTTAAACCAATTTGAGCGCCCTTCGAATCGTCGTGCTGAAGGGTCAGCAGTGGTCACGTATCCTTCTGGGTTCCACTGAGGGAGGGGGTCCGTGGAGTTTAATCATCATGACAGACACGCAGTACATTTGAATAGTACATATTGTTGGTGTGATGATGTATTTGATGATAAGGTTCATGCGGTGGATCTGTTTGTCTGCATATGCAATAGAAGTGGTACGTTTCTGTAAGCTAACCACTCGGACAGTAGGGCGAGTGCAATACTGTTTTCGGCCCACTCAAAGTGGTCCCGTTGGTAATCTTTCAGATGTGAAGGTTTTCCCGCACTCGGAGCAGCAGTGTGGTTTCAGTCCGGAATGAAGGAGCTTTGTGTACGTTTAACTCTGTAAGACTCATCAACCCTCGTTTGCACGTGGTGCATCGGTGAGGTTCACTTCGTTGAACCGGCCTCTGCACACACGCCTTATGTAAAATCATTCGTGCCACAGCGATAGAGAAAGAATACAGGGGGGAAACACGATTTAGGATATCTACAAATAGGCTGCTATAGCCTACATACTTATTATGTTTGTCATTCTATCGTTTCCATGGAATTAATTTTAGTGGTAATTAGGCTTAAATACACTGAACAAAAATAGAAACACAACAAGTGTTGGTCCCATGTTTCTTGAGCAGAAATAAAAGCCCCCAGAAATGTTCTATATGCAATTTTTTTTTCTCTCTCTCAAATTTGGGGCACAAATTGGTTTACATCCCTATTAGTAATTATTTCTTATTTGCCAAGATAATCCATCCACCTGACAGGTGTGGCATATCAAGAACCTGATTAAAAAGCATGATCATTACACAGATGCACCTTGTGCTGGAGAGAATAAAAGGACACTGTAAAATGTTCCGTTTTGTCACACAACACAATGCCACAGATGTCTCAAGTTTTGAGGGAGCGTGCAATTGGCATGTTGACTGCAGGAATGTCCAACAGAGCTGTTGCCTGAGAAATTAATGTCTATTTTCTACTATAAGCAGTCGTTTCTGTTCTGATATGTTGATCATTTGTATTTGCAGAATATCTACACTGTAAACTACCCCACACTGACACTGAGATGGATTCTCCCAGAGCCTCTGGACCAGAACCCCTTGTTGCTACGGTGGACACTGGGCAGATAACCAGTAAACCTAATTGGTCACAGGTTAAAACAGATGATGGTGAAACGGAATGGGATTGTTTTCTGCAGGCGTACCTCACAAACCAAAAACGCCAAGATGGAATGTTTGGGAACTCTCTGGACATTTGCATCAATATTCCAGAGGAGGAGGACACTGGGTTGGATCTTCTTGAAGACCAACCACATAATTCTGAATCGCTGTCGGACGTTGAATGCGTCTACAACAGTGTCTCCACTTCAGAGAAAGGGACCAGTAGATGGGACACAAGCCCTAAAACACAGAAGCCCACATGGGGTCCTGACCCCCAGTATGGGAACTGCAGCACTAAGTCCAATCGTGAAGATCGTGGATCTTCTTGAAGACCAACCACATAATTCTGAATCGCTGTCGGACTTTGAATGCGTCTCCAACAGTGTCTCCACTTCAGAGAAAGGGACCAGTAGATGGGACACAAGCCCTAAGACACAGAAGCCCACATGGGGTCCTGACCCCCAGTATGGGAACTGCAGCATTACATTACATTTACATTTAAGTCATTTAGCAGACGCTCTTATCCGGAGCGACTTACAAATTGGTGCATTCACCTTATGACATCCAGTGGAACAGCCACTTTACAATAGTGCATCTAAATCTTTTAAGGGGGGTGAGAAGGATTACTTTATCCTATCCTAGGTATTCCTTAAAGAGGTGGGGTTTCAGGTGTCTCCGGAAGGTGGTGATTGACTCCGCTGTCCTGGCGTCGTGAGGGAGTTTGTTCCACCATTGGGGGGCCAGAGCAGCGAACAGTTATGACTGGGCTGAGCGGGAACTGTACTTCCTCAGTGGTAGGGAGGCGAGCAGGCCAGAGGTGGATGAACGCAGTGCCCTTGTTTGGGTGTAGGGCCTGATCAGAGCCTGGAGGTACTGAGGTGCCGTTCCCCTCACAGCTCCGTAGGCAAGCACCATGGTCTTGTAGCGGATGCGAGCTTCAACTGGAAGCCAGTGGAGAGAGCGGAGGAGCGGGGTGACGTGAGAGAACTTGGGAAGGTTGAACACCAGACGGGCTGCAGCGTTCTGGATGAGTTGTAGGGGTTTAATGGCACAGGCAGGGAGCCCAGCCAACAGCGAGTTGCAGTAATCCAGACGGGAGATGACAAGTGCCTGGATTAGGACCTGCGCCGCTTCCTGTGTGAGGCAGGGTCGTACTCTGCGGATGTTGTAGAGCATGAACCTACAGGAACGGGCCACCGCCTTGATGTTAGTTGAGAACGACAGGGTGTTGTCCAGGATCACGCCAAGGTTCTTAGCGCTCTGGGAGGAGGACACAATGGAGTTGTCAACCGTGATGGCGAGATCATGGAACGGGCAGTCCTTCCCCGGGAGGAAGAGCAGCTCCGTCTTGCCGAGGTTCAGCTTGAGGTGGTGATCCGTCATCCACACTGATATGTCTGCCAGACACGCAGAGATGCGATTCGCCACCTGGTCATCAGAAGGGGAAAGGAGAAGATTAATTGTGTGTCGTCTGCATAGCAATGATAGGAGAGGCCATGTGAGGTTATGACAGAGCCAAGTGACTTGGTGTATAGCGAGAATAGGAGAGGGCCTAGAACAGAGCCCTGGGGGACACCAGTGGTGAGAGCGCGTGGTGAGGAGACAGATTCTCGCCACGCCACCTGGTAGGAGCGACCTGTCAGGTAGGACGCAATCCAAGCGTGGGCCGCGCCGGAGATGCCCAACTCGGAGAGGGTGGAGAGGAGGATCTGATGGTTCACAGTATCGAAGGCAGCCGATAGGTCTAGAAGGATGAGATCAGAGGAGAGAGAGTTAGCTTTAGCAGTGCGGAGCGCCTCCGTGATACAGAGAAGAGCAGTCTCAGTTGAATGACTAGTCTTGAAACCTGACTGATTTGGATCAAGAAGGTCATTCTGAGAGAGATAGCGGGAGAGCTGGCCAAGGACGGCACGTTCAAGAGTTTTGGAGAGAAAAGAAAGAAGGGATACTGGTCTGTAGTTGTTGACATCGGAGGGATCGAGTGTAGGTTTTTTCAGAAGGGGTGCAACTCTCGCTCTCTTGAAGACGGAAGGGACGTAGCCAGCGGTCAGGGATGAGTTGATGAGCGAGGTGAGGTAAGGGAGAAGGTCTCCGGAAATGGTCTGGAGAAGAGAGGAGGGGATAGGGTCGAGCGGGCAGGTTGTTGGGCGGCCGGCCGTCACAAGACGCGAGATTTCATCTGGAGAGAGAGGGGAGAAAGAGGTCAGAGCACAGGGTAGGGCAGTGTGAGCAGACCAGCGGTGTCGTTTGACTTAGCAAACGAGGATCTGATGTCGTCGACCTTCTTTTCAAAATGGTTGATGAAGTCATCTGCAGAGAGGGTGGAGGGTGGGGGGAGGGGAGGAGGATTCAGGAGGGAGGAGAAGGTGGCAAAGAGCTTCCTAGGGTTAGAGGCAGATGCTTGGAATTTAGAGTGGTAGAAAGTGGCTTTAGCAGCAGAGACAGAGGAGGAAAATGTAGAGAGGAGGGAGTGAAAGGATGCCAGGTCCGCAGGGAGGCGAGTTTTCCTCCATTTCCGCTCGGCTGCCCGGAGCCCTGTTCTGTGAGCTCGCAATGAGTCGTCGAGCCACGGAGCGGGAGGGGAGGACCGAGCCGGCCTGGAGGATAGGGGACATAGAGAGTCAAAGGATGCAGAAAGGGAGGAGAGGAGGGTTGAGGAGGCAGAATCAGGAGATAGGTTGGAGAAGGTTTGAGCAGAGGGAAGAGATGATAGGATGGAAGAGGAGAGAGTAGCGGGGGAGAGAGAGCGAAAGTTGGGACGGCGCAATACCATCCGAGTAGGGGCAGTGTGGGAAGTGTGGGATGAGAGCGAGAGGGAAAAGGATACAAGGTAGTGGTCGGAGACTTGGAGGGGAGTTGCAATGAGGTTAGTGGAAGAACAGCATCTATTAAAGATGAGGTCGAGCGTATTGCCTGCCTTGTGAGTAGGGGGAAGGTGAGAGGGTGAGGTCAAAAGAGGAGAGGAGTGGAAAGAAGGAGGCAGAGAGGAATGAGTCAAAGGTAGACGTGGGGAGGTTAAAGTCGCCCAGAACTGTGAGAGGTGAGCCGTCCTCAGGAAAGGAGCTTATCAAGGCATCAAGCTCATTGATGAACTCTCCGAGGGGACCTGGAGGGCGATAAATGATAAGGATGTTAAGCTTGAAAGGGCTGGTAACTGTGACAGCATGAAATTCAAAGGAGGCGATAGACAGATGGGTAAGGGGAGAAAGAGAGAATGACCACTTGGGAGAGATGAGGATCCCGGTGCCACCACCCCGCTGACCAGAAGCTCTCGGGGTGTGCGAGAACACGTGGGCGGACGAAGAGAGAGCAGTAGGAGTAGCAGTGTTATCTGTGGTGATCCATGTTTCCGTCAGTGCCAAGAAGTCGAGGGACTGGAGGGAGGCATAGGCTGAGATGAACTCTGCCTTGTTTGCCGCAGATCGGCAGTTCCAGAGGCTACCGGAGACCTGGAACTCCACGTGGGTCGTGCGCGCTGGGACCACCAGATTAGGGTGGCCGCGGCCACGCGGTGTGGAGTGTTTGTATGGTCTGTGCAGAGAGGAGAGAACAGGGAAAGACAGACACATAGTTGACAGGCTACAGAAGAGGCTACGCTAATGCAAGGAGATTGGAATGACAAGTGGACTACACGTCTCGAATGTTCAGAAAGTTAAGCTTACGTAGCAAGAATCTTATTGACTAAAATGATTCAAATGATACAGTACTGCTGAAGTAGGCTAGCTGGCAGTGGCTGCGTTGTTGACTTTGTAGGCTAGCTGGCAGTGGCTGCGTTGTTGACACTACACTAATCAAGTCGTTCCGTTGAGTGTAATAGTTTCTACAGTGCTGCTATTCGGGGCTAGCTGGCTAGCTAGCAGTGTTGATTACGTTACGTTGCGTTAAAAGAACGACAATAGCTGGCTAGCTAACCTAGAAAATCGCTCTAGACTACACAATTATCTTTGATACACAGACGGCTATGTAGCTAGCTATGTAGCTAGCTATGATCAAACAAATCAAACCGTTGTGCTGTAATGAAATGAAATGAAAATGTGATACTACCTGTGGAGCGAAGCGGAATGCGACCGGGTTGTTGAGTGCGGAAGTTCTATTCAGTAGACGTTGGCTAGCTGTTGGCTAGCTAGCAGTGTCTCCTACGTTAAGGACGACAAATAGCTGGCTAGCTAACCTCGGTAAATTAAGATAATCACTCTAAGACTACACGCTCTAAACTACACAATTATCTTGGATACGAAGACAGCAAAGACAACTATGTAGCTAGCTAACACTACACTGATCAAGTCGTCCAGTTGAGTGTAATAGTTTCTACAGTGCTGCTATTCGGTAGACGGTGGACGTTTGCTAGCTGGCTAGCTGCTTGGCAGATAGCAGTGTAGACTACGTTAGGACGACGAAATACGAAGTTGCAATAGAAGTGCTGACTGTTTCACTTTGTTGTCCTCTTTCTTTTCCTTTTTCTTCTGTCCTTCTTTTGTCCTTATTTTGTCTTCCTTTCTTCTGTTAACTAGATATTTTTTGTTGTTATTCTTTTTTTTTTCAGCACTAAGTCCAATCGTGAATGTGTGAATATAAAACCTTCCAGAGAACACTGTGCAAGAACTGACCAACAACAGAGTGACTCAAGTGAGTCAGTTGTTACCAAAAGCAGCCTTGTGATTGTTGAACTGGACAAGCGGGTCAGAATGGCTCCGGAGCAGTCACGTGACCAAAGTCAAAGGAATTGTACAGGTACATCCATCTATCAGAGATATGCCCCGGTGTTATGTCCAGTGTGGGAAAAGACTAAGCAAGGCAGACATTTTGAAAATACAACAGCAAACTAGAATGCGAGGGAGACACAAATGTGACACCTGTGGGAAAACGTTCACCAAATCCACTTACTTAAAACTACACATCTTGACGCACACGGGAGAGAGGCCACACGGTTGTAAACTCTGTGGGAAACGGTTCACCCAGTCATCTTATTTAAACACCCACATGCGCAGACACACAGGACTGAAGCCATTTTCATTTCCTGTATGTGGGCAAACATTTATCGACTCAAAATCCTGCCAGATCCACCAGCGAACGCACACAGGTGATAAGCCGTACCCTTGTTCTCAATGTGGCCAGGCCTTCAGTCACACCGGCAACTTAAAAAAAACACATGATGGCCTTCCATAGCACTGATGGTGCAGGGAAACCTCACCGATGCACCATGTGCGACCGATGCTTCATGAGTCTTAAAAAGTTAAATGTTCACAAGCTCCTTCATTCCGGACTGAAACCACACTGCTGCTCCGAGTGTGGGAAAAGCTTCCGACTTCAATCACATCTGAAAGATCACCAACGGGTTCACACAGACGCCAAACCATTCTCCTGCAATGTATGTGGCAGCAAGTTCTCCAACTACACCACCTGGTCCAGACACAAACAGATCCACACGGGCAACAAACCGCAGGAATGCTCGCAATGCGGGCTGAGGTTCCGATTTCTGGCCACCCTGAAGACGCACCAGCGAACTCACACCAAGGAGAAACCATACACTTGCAGTTTATCCGACTGTGGTAAACGGTTCAGTCATGCGTTGAGTTTGCAAATACATGTTCGTACTCATACAGGAGAGAAACCATTTGCTTGTTCCACATGTGATTACAGAGCCGCGGACAAATCGTCGCTCAGACCCCACGAGAAGAGACACACTGGGGTGAAACTTTACTACTGTGATGAGTGTGGGAAGTCCTTTTTATTACCATACAAGCTTAATATCCATCAGAGAATCCACACAGGGGAGAAGCCATACCATTGTGACATATGCGGGAAAGATTTCGCCCAGCTAAGTAACATGAAAACACATCAGCAAACACACATCAAGGAGAAGCCGTACGCTTGCAGTTTCCCTGACCGCAGTTAACAGTTCAGTCAAGACTTGAGTTTGGGAAGACATGTTCCGACACACACGAGAGAAATCGTTTGCGTGTTGAACATGTGATTGCAGATCCGTGGACAAATTGTCACTCAGAACCCACGAGAAGAGACACGGGTGAAGCTTCACTACTGTGACGAGTGTTGGAAGTCCTTTTTTAACATTTCAAGTGGAGCTGGAAGTCCATCAGAGAATCCACACAGGGGAGAAGCCATACCATTGTGACATATGCAGGAAATATTTGGCCCAGCTAGGTAACATTAAAGGGCATCAGAAAACGCATCAGAAATAAATGAAGTTTGTATGCAGCAGGTGTGGCAGAGGGTTTGCTTTAATGCAATTCTTTACAAGACACAAACAAAGCCACTCGTAAGAGTTTGTCATATTGATGCTTGGGAGGACACGCCTGCCCAGTACGGATGATAGAAACAGCTGTTATAAGCTGTTGAATAAAGCTTTACAATGTTATGTATTTGTATTTTGATTGACATGCTGATCACTGGTATTCCTTACCATCACTGATTTGTCATTCACATAGTTGCCTAAATTAAGTCAATACATTTGTCTTTAAAATCTTTCCTTTATATATTTTCTTGTCTCTAAATAAATAAATACAATTCTAATCAAACTCCAACCCTCCATAAAAAAGTGTTTTCTTTTAAACATTTGTGATTATATTCAAAGTCATTAACACACAAAGAAACCAAGTGAAATTGCCATCAGATTTCTGCCCTTTTTTAAAGAAACATTTCACCACCCCTCCTTCATTCACCTATCAATGATTATAGGTGGTTTGTCAATGAATAGTTCATCGATCAGGGATGATACAAGCTCCTCCAGGATGACATAGAAGGTGTCTTTGGTGCCACTTAACATTGTTGGTCCTGAGTAGAGCGTCCTCATCTGGTCCTGGGTGGTGCATTTAGCCATCAACTTATCATAGCCCTCGTCAGCGATAACCCCTGTCTAGGAGTCTTGTCATTCGTGTCCTTTCCCCTAAAATTAAACTTCAAATGTATTCAGCTTCTCATTCACCCTTAAATTCTCTGATTAGAAATGGCTCCTGCTCTTTCAGGATCTCTAAGAAAATATATTTGCCTTTGGGGCCACATCCTGTCAGGGGCCCATCAAAGAGCTCCTTCATCTTCTTCTGTTTGGTTCTTTCAGATCTCACGTCACTGTAGCCATTGTCAGTGATGACTCCTCTCTTCAGGAGTCTGTCCAAGATGGGGGCTTGGACTGGTAGATGAGCAAGTCACAGTGTACATTCAGCGGAAAGCCAGATCTCACGAGAACTCCTTTTGCAGAGAAGGTTGGATGGAGGATCTTGACGTGGAAGCGGGTGACTTCCTCCACTTGTTCTACGGACACACCACAGTCTTCTACATGTAGAACTCTCACTTTCTCTTTAAAAGAGGGATCATCGCCTGCAGAGATAAAAACAGGCACATTTGCATAAACATCAGGTTGACATCAACAACAAGGCTTTTTAAAAGTAGTTTGCATCAGTTATATTTTAGTTTTAAAAAATCTACGCCCATACCGAAACAGGCAAAATGTGGCAGATGCACTTCTTCCAGTTCTCCTGCAAGGATTGTGACGTCCAATAGGGGGCCTCCTTGCTTGTACCCCAAGCTTTTCATCATTGCACTGTGAGGTTCCCAGGAGCTGAATTGATACTGCAGACTGACATGGTCTTTACACACCCATCGGAGCCCTGATACTCTGCACTCGTAGCGCCCCAGGGGAGACATGCTAGGTACGGCATGAAAGAAGACAAAATGGATTTAGTAAGTAAGTCATGTATTTAATTGTTTATCAGTAGTTGACAAACATAATAATAGTTACTTTACTTTGTTAAACTTTTCTGTAGATCCTCACATACTTGTATTTCCTACGTTTTTACAAGTAGTTCAACAAATGCTATAAAGTCAGACTTTCTTTAAATAATGGATAGGAGGTTTATTCCATCTAGTTACTGTTATCTTAAAACAGAATTGTTGGATAGCAAAACTGAAATCTTTTATCATTCTGTATATGGTGAGGGACTAATACATCCCAGGAGTGTACCTGAACATTGGGGCTTCTTCAGTGATGACCACAGGTTCAACCTGAACCCAGTTGGTAGACTCCTGAATAAGAGAACATTGATCTCTGATTATCACAGATGATCAAACTGTATTTACGACATCATTTTTAAAACATTGCAGTGTAAAATATGTACTTTGAAGGGTTTCTTTTCCTACACTTTTGTAAACCTTATTCTGTACATTTATTTTTACTTGAATGAAGAATGCTTTCTGATTTGAACAATACACTCTTAGAAAAAAAGTAGCTAAATTAAACAATATAGGGTTCTTTGGTTGGTCCCCATAGGGGAACCCTTTTTTGTGCTAGGTAGAACCCTTTGCAGAGGTTTCTACCTAGAACCCTCTATGTAGGCTTCATCATAGAACCCCCTGTAAATGGTTCTACCTAGAACCCTCTATGAATGGATCTACTTAGAACCCTTTTATTTTTGGAGGGTTCTTCCTGAGAACCCTCTATGAATGGTTCCACCAACCTTAACCAATGAAACTTTTTATGACAATACATTACATATATCATAAGGCCTTTCTTTGAATGCCTAGTTATACAATAACACAGTGGTGGTAGGAAACTCCTGGTTTACAGGCCACAGCAGGCCTGCAAGTCACATTATGCTCACTTGCAAAGTGATGTGTAATTTTAATTGGAATCTAGCCAGAGTGAGGATATCCAACAATTCTAATTTGTATCACCCACAACCTGCATTCAGAATAACTGTCAGGGTAGGGAATATTGATAAATGAGACTAAATCTAAACTTGAACAACCATCCCAGTAACGGGTGCAATAAGTCCAAGGACTAACAGACTGTATTAGTTTAGGAAAATGTATGTTATTTATCTTTTTGTAGCACAAGATTAATCAACCAGTCAATGTACATGCAATAACACAGGTTTTGAAACAAACAATTCTTAAAATCAACCGGCAATAGAATATGCTGGGAAAAACACTGCTCAAAAAAATAAAGGGAACACTAAAATAACACATCCTAGATTTGAATGAATGAAATATTCTTATTAAATACTTTTTTCTTTACATTGTTGAATGTGCTGACAACAAAATCACACAAAAATTATCAATGGAAATCAAATGTATCAACCCATGGAGGCCTGGATTTGGAGTCACACTCAAAATTAAAGTGGAAAACCACACTACAGGCTGATCCAACATTGATGTAATGTCCTTAAAACAAGTCAAAATGAGGCTCAGTAGTGTGTGTGGCCTCCGTGTGCCTGTATGACCTCCCTACAATGCCTGGGCATGCTTCTGACGAGGTGATGGATGGTCTCCTGAGGGATCTCCTCCCAGACCTGGACTAAAGCATCCGCCAACTCCTGGACAGTCTGTGGTGCAACGTGACGTTGGTGGATGGAGCGAGACATGATGTCCCACATCTGCTCAATTGGATTCAGGTCTGGGGAACGGGCAGACCAGTCCATAGCATCAATGCCTTCCTCTTGTAGGAACTGCTGACACACTCCAGCCACATGAGGTCCAGCATTGCCTTGCATTAGGAGGAACCCAGGGCCAACCGCACCAGCATATGGTCTCACAAGGGGTCTGAGGATCTCATCTCGGTACCTAATGGCAGTCAGGCTACCTCTGGCAGGCACATGGAGGGCTGAGCGGCCCCCCAAAGAAATGCCACCCCACACCATGACTGATCCACCGCCAAACCGGTCATGCTGGAGGATGTTGCAGGCAGCAGAACGTTCTCCACGGCGTCTCCAGACTGTCACGTCTGTCACATGTGCTCAGTGTGAACCTGCTTTCATCCGTGAAGAGCACAGGGCGCCAGTGGCGAATTTGCCAATCTTGGTGTTCTCTGGCAAATGCCAAACGTCCTGCACGGTGTTGGGCTGTAAGCACAACCCCCACCTGTGTACATCGGGCCCTCATACCACCCTCATGGAGTCTGTTTCTGACAGTTTGAGCAGATACATGCACATTTGTGTCCTGCTGGAGGTCATTTTGCAGGGCTCTGGCAGTGCTCCTCCTTGCACAAAGGCGGAGGTAGCGGTCCTGCTGCTGGGTTGTTGCCCTCCTACGGCTTCCTCCACATCTCCTGATGTACTGGCCTGTCTCCTGGTAGCGCCTCCATGCTCTGGACACTACGCTGACAGACACAGCAAACCTTCTTGCCACAGCTCGCATTGATGTGCCATCCTGGATGAGCTGCACTACCTGAGCCACTTGTGTGGGTTGTAGACTCCGTCTCATGCTACCACAAGAGTGAAAGCACCACCAGCATTCAAAAGTGACCAAAACATCAGCCAGGAAGCATAGAAACTGAGAAGTGGTCTGTGGTTATCACCTGCAGAACCACACCTTTATTGGCTATAATTGCCTATAATTTCCACCTGTTGTCGATTCCATTTGCACAACAGCATGTGACATTTATTGTCAATCAGTGTTGCTTCCTAAGTGGACAGTTTGATTTCACAGAAGTGTGATTGACTTGAAGTTACATTGTGTTGTTTAAGTGTTCCCTTTATTTTTTTGAGCAGTGTATGATATTGATGGGTGTGGTTTTTAATGTTATACTCTACATAGAGGAAAAATGACAACCACTCAACTGGTTATTAATATCAACACTGGGGTTATTTTACACCACTATGTCAGTTACATGTCAAATGATAAAAGGGAATACCAGATATATGCACAAATATTCCCATATAGGTTTACTCACACCTATCTTTTTAAACTCCTGAAGTTAAAGTTTAAACACAAATGTCCAGGCACTATGTAAAATAAAAATTTACAATAAATAAACTCATTCAGATTCAGAAGGGGTTCTGTGTAGAAGGTTTCTTGCCTTCCAAAGAAACCTTCTTGCCTTAAAAAAAATCTAAATATACTTTTCTTCCAAAAATGGTTCTTTGCATGTTAATGGTTTTACGTAGAACCCTTTGCCTTACAAATATCCATTGTCTCCCAAAAATGGTTCTTCAGATGACAAGGATGGTTGGTAGAACCCTACCCCTCCACAAATAACTATTTTATAATCCTGCTGTCAATTGGGTAATTCCATCTGAAAATGGAGCAAAATGTTTTGGATTTTCCCACCATATTTTCTTATTTTTCCTGAAAACAATTTACATTCATGAATTCTGAGCACAATCAACATAGGTGGTGGTAAAGAATTTGGATTTGTCAAACACTTATCTACTACTATTGTACTCACCATGACATTGGCACATGTTGCGCAGCTTCTCACAGGCTCTGGGGACAGACATATCAATCAGAAAATCAAGCACACAAAGTACTAACCACTGTGTTAATACAGTCGTGGCCAAAAGTTTTGAGAATGACACAAATATACATTTTCACAAAGTCTGCTGCCTCAGTTTGTATGATGGCAATTTACATATACTCCAGAATGTTATGAAGAGTGATGAGATGAATTGCAATTAATTGCAAAGTTCCTCTTTGCCATGCAAATGAACTGAATCCCCAAAAAACATTTCCACTACATTTCAGCCCTGCCACAAAAGGACCAGCTGACATCACGTCAGTGATTCTCTCGTTAACACAGGTGTGAGTGTTGATGAGGACAAGGCTGGAAATCACTCTGTCATGCTGATTGAGTTCGAATAACAGACTGGAAGCTTCAAAAGGAGGGTGGTGCTTGGAATCATTGTTCTTCCTCTGTCAGCCATGGTTACCTGCAAGGAAACACGTGCCGTCATCATTGCTTTGCACAAAAAGTGCTTCACAGGCAAGGATATTGCTGCCAGTAAATTTGCACCTAAATCAACCATTTATCGGATCATCAAGAACTTAAAGGAGAGCGGTTCAATTGTTGTGAAGAAGACTTCAGGGCGCACAAGAAAGTCCAGCAAGTGCCAGGACCGTCTCCTAAAGTTGATTCAGCTGCGGGATCGGGGCATCACCAGTACAGAGCTTGCTCAGGAATGGCAGCAGACAGGTGTGAGTATATCTGCAGACACAGTGAGGCAAAGACTTTTGGAGGATGGCCTGGTGTCAAGAAGGGCAGCAAAGAAGCCACTTCTCTCCAGGAAAAACATCATTCTGCAAAAGGTACAGGGATTGGACTGCTGAGGACTGGGTTAAAGTCATTTTCTCTGATGAATCCCCTTTCCGATTGTTTGGGGCATCCGGGAGAAGGCAAGGTGAATGCTACCATCAGTCCTGTGTCATGCCAACAGTAAAGCATCCTGAGACCATTCATGTGTGGGGATGCTTCTCAGCCAAGGGAGTGGGCTCACTCACAATTTTGCCTAAGAACACAGCCATGAATAAAGAATGGTACCAACACATCCTCCTAGAGAAACTTCTCCTAACCATCCAGGAACAGTTTGGTGATGAACAATGCATTTCCCAACATGATGGAGAACCTTGCCATAAGGCAAAAGTGATAACTAAGTGGCTCGGGGAACAAAACATCGATATTTTGGGTCCATGGCCAGGAAACTCCCCAGACCTTAATCCCATTGAGAACTTGTGGTCAATCCTCAAGAGGCGGGTGGACAAACAAAAAAGCCACAACTTCTGACAAACTCCAAATATTGATTATGCAAGAATGGGCTGCCATCAGTCAGGATGTGGCCCAGAAGTTAATTGACAGCATGCCAGGGCGGATTGCAGAGGTCTTGAAAAAGAAGAGTCAACACTGCAAATATTGACTCTTTGCATCAACTTCATGTAATTGTCAATAAAAGCCTTTGACACTTATGAAATGCTTGTAATTACACTTCAGTATTCCATAGTAACATCTGACAAAACTATCTAAAGACAGTGAAGCAGCAAACTTTGTGTAAATTAATATATCTGTGTCATTCTCAAATCTTTTGGCAACGACTGTACAGTCTTAATTTCCTGGTACTCAAAGCAATGTAAAATCAATTATATGACAAATATCATAAGAATTATATTTAGTGCTAACAATAATCTCCATGATTAAATACTCCCAGCATCACTGTTTCCCCCGTGTAGATTGGTGGTGATGGGTTCTGAGTTCTAAACTTGAAAATATGAAGTATATGTATTCATTTCACTGAGGGAGAGAGGGGAATGTAGAATGTTTACATTCAGTCAGAATATGTTATTGTTAGACATGAGGGATCCTATGGGAAGAAGAATGGCCACAGTCTGGTACATGTCAACATGACAGTTGTGAGTTGGGGAGAAGTGAGGAATTTGAGCAGAGGTCAGGTCAGATAAAGTGAGGAAGAACAGATATCACTAAAATTCTGTCTAGCAACAGAGGTGTATTGGATGTTCAGAGGTGTACGGGTAGGATCATAGGAGGAAGGGTTAAATACCAGTGACTGTGTGAAGATGTCTTATCCTTTGGGTGATTAAACTTGGTTTGAGCTTTACTAATCATCAGTGGGTTTGGAAGTCTCTTGTGTCACTCGTGTCAAAAACATGAATGGACTTTAGTGAGAGACAATAGAGATGAAAATGAGAAATATATGACTATACAGTAACTGTCTTACCGTCTTTGATCGATTTGATGTCAGGTACTTCCAACATTTTACGAGGTACCTCCCCTGTCATCCTATCTGAATGGGAGACATGTCCGTGATGGGATGGGTAGTTGATGCCATAGGCCACAGGACCTCTAATGGTGAAGCCAAGGTAGAAGCAGACGTCTCCAGACTTCCAAACTTTGCTTTGTTGGTCGGCACAGACTTCAATCTCCTTGCCATCAACACACGCAAACACCCGGTGCTGTCTAACCACTCCATTGACTGGAAAAAGAAGGTCCTGGACACTGGGTTTTCTCCACACCTCACCACTGCTCCACTTTTGATCTATAGTGTCTGGCCTTGCCTCTGGCCTTGCCATTTGATTCTCCTCTACGAATAGGTTGTCTATTTTTGATCTATGAACCAATCTGCTCAAACCCTCACCTTTTCCCAGGAAAATAAGGGGGCGAAGGTACCTTGAGCGAAGATGTTTCTTGTATGTGTTGTTGTAGGAGTCTTGCATCTCAATAATAAGTTTATTGAGGTCAATATTGAATCCTATTTTCTTATGCTCCTCGGGCCAAAACAGCAAACGGACTAAGAGGTAAAACTCGGGGGTTTGGTTACCGTGATTGGCCAATAGATGTCTCTCCAGAGTTCTTCTTAGGATTGGCAAAGGGGTAAGCATTGGAGATGCTGCTTCAACTTTGCTTAAGATGATGTTGGCAAGGATGAAGTTTTGGGAAGCTTGATTCTCACCACCACCATCTTTATTTTTTTCACATTCTTGTATTTCCTCCCACAATTTTGTTATTCGGCTCAAGTTAGATTCATCATAGCCCTTATCAAGACAGCAAAGCAGTCCAGGGAAAGTAATGGCCATTTCTTCTTTGAGTTTCTGGAGGGGTACACCTATTGCAGACTCTGAGTGTATAGGTGTACATGTCCCCACGTATTTGCAGTAACAGTTCTTGACATCAGTCTGAAAGTAATTTGGTTCATTTATTTTCATGCTGGGTTTGGAGTACGTCAGGTAACCATCAAAAAACTCACATTTCCTCTCCACCTCATCCCTGAGGCTGATGATGAGTGGCTTGTACTTTAAGAGCTTTTTCTGTCCGATTGATATGAAGAAAGAGTCAGCAGATATTTCCATGGTAAGGACCTTTTGCCAGTTATTGTCAAGAGAGACAAGTGAGTCAAAAACAATGTTGGCAACCTGTAGATAACCAAATAGTCCTCTGTTGTTAAAGATGTGTGAGACTTTTGTCACACCATCATCTTGCATGTCTGCTCCTTGCTCATTTTCAGCAGCCCTTTCCACATCTTTGAAAGCCTCAAATGCCTTTACTGCCAGTTGCAAGATGTCTTGTGCAGAGATGGAAGTATCATGGACCCTGCTATTTAAATGTTTCTTGTATACTTGCCCCAGAGTGTCAGCAACAAATGAATTCTTAGGATCTCTGTCTTTTGCTATTTTTGCCCACTGCTCTGCTTCACCATATTCCCCCATTCTAAGGTAAAAGAAACGAGCAAGAGCTTGAGGAAAAAATGGGTTTTGCGTGATTTTCTCTGAAGCTAATTGCAAAACAGATACACAATTGCTTTTGAATTCATTGTCTTCAATATCGTGAATCAACCTGGAAAACATGTCTTTCCTCTCTTCTCCCATTTCCCTTGTTGTATTCTGCTGATGGTCCACTGTGATTTCCCTCTTAGTTAGCATGTCTTTGATGACAGGCAACAAATGTTGCTGCACCTCTTCTCCACAAAAGTCAGTCAGAAAGTTCCTTGCTGTATCACTCCTGTTCACACCTGCTGTAGCCAATACCTTAACACACTGCTGTGCAATCAGTGGGTGAGCCATGCGGACGTGTTTGTGTTGTCCCTGTTGTGAAGGGAATGTCACTATCAGATGACTGAAAGGCTCCATTCGCTGCTCAAAGGAAGGGCCTACATAAATGGGATCTTGAGTCCCCAGGAATGCCTGACATTGAGACTCCAGAAGGTGGGATCCAGGGACGTAGGCATTCACCAGTGATAAGAATGCAAGAAGCTGTTTTTCTTTAGGTCTTCTTTTTTTCCTGACATCTAAAAAGACACATGTTTCTTTAACATAATCTCCACTGAAATTTTCTCGCATTATGTTAAAGCCATGAAACTGTTTGTGTTCATTGCTGTAGCTTCGACTGATCTCAATCTGTTTCTCCTCAAACTGTTGTTTCTCTGCTTCAGAAAGTTCCGCCCTGAGAATAACATGTCTTGAGTTGTTATGGTCCTCTTGTTTGATAACTTCCTTACGCACACAGTTTAAAATGATGACCACAGGCATGTGGGTTGTAATGTTTCGGTCTGTAATCTCTTTCATGATGGCATCCTGCAGATTCTCCAGAATACGCTCATCTTCCAGCAGTAAGAGCACAGTGTTCTGGTGGCCTTGGCCGCCTGCAGTGAAAAGGTGAATCACCTGCTTGGCGATAGCTGTGAAATCTGAGGTAGCACCTGTTAGAACAGCACATCTGAGCTTTTTACGCATATCCCAGAGCACCTGCTTGGCCAGAGTGGTTCCTCCGCTGCCTGGCTGATGCAGCAGATTCATGGTAGGTGTCAGGTCGCCCTTACGCCGTTTCTTAATATTTTCTATCAGCTCCGTGTACCCGTCTCTTTTGATAAAGGGGGTTATTTTATCAACTGACGTTGCCCTTTCAGCCCAGTAGAAGTTAAGCCATTGAGGTGGGGCTCCTCTGTAAAAATCTACCTCGGTCTTCTTAGCTACTGCGGAGTCTATGTCCTCTTCTTCAAATTCATTTGCGTACAAAACATCCAGAAGTGAAATGGAAACCCTGATTTGACTTCCAACATAAATTTCAGGACCGCGGGCGTTGGACAGGGACGACCCCTTGTTGTGTGCCATCTTTGTTGTCTCCGGTCCCAAGCTGAACCAGTTTTCTGAATATTAATTGTACTTCATGTGGTGGTATGGACTCTGAGAAAGGAGACAATAATGTTTCAGTAAAAATGTTGAAGGTCATTATTGGTTATAAACAAAAGGCTGATTACAGTATATCTTTGACTTTTTTGGAGTTTCATTTATATAGCTGATATGTTGGACATTGGTTTGATTTATCTACTGACACTGCATGGAGCTGACAAATACAGACTGTGTTTTGCTTCTTGTTGCTACCCTCTAATAAATAGGCATCTATTGTAGCAACCCAACACCTAGCGACCTTGTGAAGAGGTTTGGATCTCTTCATGTAATGGCTAAGGTGTTGGGTCGAAAGTCGTGGGACCCGGGGTCATGTCCCAGGCAGGGCTACCCCCGAATTCGGTGCATTGGTGTCAGAAGTTGGATGGCACCTGAGGCCATCGGAGGGGCGTGTACACATGAGGGACGTGGTATAGGGAAGCATGGGGACACACTCTCCCAAGGAACGGGGAAGTGTTGTGAACTTAAACCAACATCTAACGATGGCTGGGTTGACAATCATGCGACTGTCCGGGAAATCCAGACATGTTTTGTGCGAAAGTTTCACTCCTTGAGCTCCGTGTCATACAGTGGCAAGAAAAAGTATGTGAACTATTTGGAATTACCAGGATTTCTGCATAAATTGGTCATACAATTTGATCTGACCTTCATCTAAGTCACAACAATAGACACACACAGTCTGCTTAAACTAATAGCACACAAACAATTTTAAGTTTTCATGTCTTTTTAGAACACAACATGTAAACATTCACAGTGCAGGGTGGAAAAAAGTATGCGAACCCTTGGATTTAATAACTGTTTGAGTAAATTTGGACCATTACACTTTACAAAACTGTTTCAGTTCAGCAATATTCTTGTGATGTCTGGTGTGAACCTCTTTCTTGAGGTCATGTCACTCCATCTTAACCTGTTGAGGTCAGGACTCTGACTGGGCCACTCCAGAAGGTGTATTTTTGTTTTGGGTCGTTGTCCTGTTGCAACACCCAACTTCTGTTGACCTTCAACTGGCAGACAGGTAGCCTTACATTCTCCTGCCAAAAGTCTTGATAAACTTGGGAATTAATTTTTCCGTCGATGATAGCAAACTGTTGCAGCAAAGCAGACCCAAATCATGATGCTCCCTCCACCATACTTTACAGTTGGGATGAGGTTTTGATGTTGGTGTGCTGTGCCTTTTTCTCTCCACACATAGTGTTATGTGTTCCTTCCTTCCAAACAACTCAACTTTAGTTTAATCTGTCCACAGAATATTTTGGAACATCTAGGTGCTCTTTTGCGAACATCAGACGTGTAGCATTGTTTTTTTTTGGACAGCAGTGGCTTCTTCCGTGGTGTCCTCCCATGAACACCATTCTTGTTTAGTGTTTTACGTATCGTAGACTCGTCGACAGAGATGTTAGCATGTTCCAGAGATTTCTGTAAGTCTTTAGCTGATACTCTAGGATTCTTCTTTACCTCATTGAGCATTCTGAGCTGTGCACTTGCAGTCATCTTTGCAGGAAGGCCAGTCCTAGGGAGAATAGCAACAGTGCGGAACTCTCTCCATTTATAGACAATTGTTTTACAGTGGACTGATGAACATCAAGGCTTTTAGAGATACTTTTGTAACCTATTCCAGCTTTATGCAAGTCAACAATTCTTAATCTTAGCTCTTCTGTGATCTTTTTTGTTTGAGGTATGGTTCACATCAGGCAATGCTTCTTGTGAAAAGCAAACTCAAATTTTGTGAGTGTTTTGTAAAGAGCAGGGCAACTCTAACCAACATCTCCAATCTCATCCCATTGATTGGACTCCAGGTTAGCTGACTCCTGACTCCAATTAGGTTTTGGAGAAGTCACTAGCCTTGGGGTTTCCAACCTACACTGTGAACTTTTAAATTATGTATTCAAAATAGACAAGAGGAATACAATCATTTGTGTGTTATTAGTTTTAGCACACTGTGTGCGTCTATTGTTGTGACTTAGATGGTCAGATCAAAACTAGGGTGTAGATCAGCTTTAAAATTGCGGATAGATTGTAAATTCCATCAATGTAATTGTCTGCATCATTTCCAATCCCCCATATATTTTTTTGGTAAATATATATGCAGTATATCACAAAAGTGAGTCCTCCCCTCACATTTTTGTATACATTTACATTTACATTTAAGTCATTTAGCAGACGCTCTTATCCAGAGCGACTTACATATATATTTGAGTATATCTTTTCATGTGACAACACTGAAGAAATGACACTTTGCTAAAATGTAAAGTAGTGAGTGTACAGCTTGTATAACAGTGTAAATTTGCTGTCCCCTCAAAATAACTCAACACACAGCCATTAATGTCTAAACCGCTGGCAACAAAAGTGAGTACACCCCTAAGTGAAAATGTCCAAATTGGGCCCAATTAGCCATTTTTCCTCCCCATGTGACTCGTTAGTGTTACAAGGTCTCAGGTGTGAATGGGGAACAGGTGTGTTAAATTTGGTGTCATTGCTCTCACACTCCCTCATACTGACTGGTCACTGGAAGTTCAACCAGGCACCTCATGGCAAAGAACTCTCTGAAGTATACAGAATGGTGTCATCTGCGTAGAGGTGGATCAGGGAATCACCAGCAGCAAGAGCGACATCATTGATGTATACAGAGAAAAGAGTCAGCCCGAGAATTGAACCCTGTGGCACCCCCATAGACAGCCAGAGATCTGGAAAACAGGCCCTCCGATTTGACACATTGAACTCGATCTGAGAAGTAGTTGGTGAACCTGGCGAGGAAGTCATTTGAGAAACCAAGGATGTTGAGTCTGCCGGTAAGAATGCGGTGATTGACAGAGTCAAAAGCCTTTGCCAGGTCGATGAAGACGGCTGCACAGTATTGTCTTTTATCGATGGCGGTTATGATATCGTTTAGGACCTTGAGCGTGGTCGAGGTGGACCCATGACCCGCTGGGAAACCAGATTGCATAGCGGAGAAGGTACGGTGGGATTCGAAATGATCAGTCATCTGTTTGTTATCTTGGCTTCCAAAGACTTCAGAAAGGCAGGGTAGGATAGATATAGGTCTGTAACAGTTTGGGTCTAGAAAGTCTCCCCCTTTGAAGAGAGGGAGGACGGCAGGAGCTTTCCAATCTTTGGGGAACTCTGAGAGGGTGAATAGGCTAGTAATAGGGTTTGGAACAATTGCAGCGGATAATTTTAGAAATAGAGGGTACAGATTGTCTAGCCCAGCTGATTTGTAGGGGTCCAGATTTTGCAACTCTTTCAGAACATCAGCTATCTGTATTGGGGTGAAGGAGAAATGAGGGAGGCTTGGGCAAGTTTCTGTGGGGGGTGCAGAGCTGTTGACTGGGGTATGAGTAGCAAGGTGGAAAGCATGGCCATTCGTGGAAAAATGCTTATGGAAATTCTCAATTATCGTAGATTTATCGTGGTGACAGTGTTTCCTAGCCTCAGTGCAGTGAGGCAGCTGGGAGGAGGTGCTCTTATTCTCCATGGACTTTACCGTGTCCCAGAATGTTTTGGAGTTTGTGCTACAGGATGCAAATTTATTTTTGAAAAAGCTAGCCTTTACTTTCCTAACTGCCTGTGTATATTGGTTCCTAACTTCCCTAAAGAGTTACATATCGCGGGGGCTATTCGATGCTAATGCAGTATGCCACAGGATGTTTTTGTGCTGGTCAAGGGCAGTCAGGTCTGGAGTGAACCAAGGGCTATACAGGTATCTGTTCTTAGTTCAAAAAAATTTAACGGGCATGTTAATTGAAGATGGTGACGGAAACACTTTTAAAGAATAACCAGGCATCCTCTACTGACGGGATGAAGTCCATATCCTTCCAGGATACCCCGGCCAGGTCGATTAGAAAGGCCTGCTCGCTGAAGTGTTTTAGGGAGCATTTGACAGTGATACGGGGTGGTTGTTTGACCGTGGGCCCATTACGGACACATGCAATGATGCAGTAATCGCTGAGATCTTGGTTGAAAACAGGAGAGGTGTATTTGGAGGGCAGGTTGGTCAGGATGATATCTGTGAGGGTGCACGTGTTTATGGATTTAGGGTTGTACCTGGTAGGTTCCTTGATAATTTGTGTGAGATTGAGGGCATCTAGCTTAGATTGTAGGACAGCTGGGCTGTTAAGCATATCCTAGTTTAGGTTACCTAACAGTATAAACTCTGAAGATAAATGGGGGGTAATTAATCCACATATGATGTCCAGGGCACAGCTGGGGGCTGAGGGGGGTCTATAAACAAGTGGCAACAGCAAGAGATTTATTTCTGGAAAGGTGGATTTTTAAAGGTTGAAGCTTGAACTGTTTGGGCACATATCTGGAAAACATGACAGGCTCTCTCTGCAGTAGATTGCAACTCCACCCCCTTTGGCAGTTCTATCTTGGTGGAAAATGTTGTAGTTGGTGATGGAAATCTCAGAATATTTGGTGGCCTTCCTAAGCCAGGATTCAGACATGGCTAGGACATCAGGGTTTGCGGAGTGTGCTAAAGCAGTGAATAAAACAAACTTAGGG
Source organism: Oncorhynchus keta (assembly GCF_023373465.1). NCBI lineage: Eukaryota > Metazoa > Chordata > Actinopteri > Salmoniformes > Salmonidae > Oncorhynchus > Oncorhynchus keta. The sequence continues at coordinate 69,740,684 of NC_068455.1, read as the reverse complement.
AGGAGGCTTCTGATGTTAACATGCATGAAACCAAGGCTTTTACGGTTACAGAAGTCAACAAAAGATAGCGCCCGGGGAATAGGAGTGGAACTGGGGGCTACATGGCCTCGGTTAACCTCTACATCACCAGAGGAACAGAGTAGGAGTAGGATAAGGGTACGGCTAACGGCTATAAAAAGATCAGAGAATAAAAAGATGAGATTTCTGGGCATGGTAGAGTAGATTCAGGGCATAATGTACAGACAATGGTATGGTAGGATGTGAGTACAGTGGAGGTAAACCTAGGCATTGAGTGACGATGAGAGAGGTTTCGTCTCTGGAGGCACCAGTTAAGCCAGGTGAGGTCTCCGCATGTGTGTGGGGTGGGACAAAAGAGCTATCTAAGGCATTTTGAGTGGGAATGAGGGCTATACAGTGAAATAAAACAGCAAGAACTAGCCAGGACAGCAGTAGACAAGTCATAGTGACATTAGAGAGAGGCATAAAGCAAACACATGTGTGGATCAGGAGAGCTAAGACAACAACGGGTAAATGGCGATGAATGGGCAGAGCAGGTTAGTTAGGTACGCACTTGACCTGAGTTCAAGGCTGGGGCCGACAGGTAAACAAAATTAGGTGCTGTGTTATTGAAACAGGGGGCATCAGCTGTGTAGCCGAGTGATCATAAGGTCAAAAGAGTAGCAATAGGTGAGTCAGGGTGCTGTTTGGTAGTCACTACTAAGCTAGGCGAGCAGGGGACACAGCGTTCAGAAAAGCTAGCGGGCCGGGGATAGTAGGTGGTTCTTTGGTGACATCGTAACAGAATAGCCTGTTGAGACCCACTCGAATGGTTACGTCGGTAGACCAGTCGTGATTGGTAGGCGGGGATCCGTGTTGGCAGTAAAAGGGTCCAGGCCAATTGGCAAAATGGGTTTTGTAGTCCAATAATTGGCTGGAGATGGGCCTAGCTCCAGGCTAACTAGTGCTTGCTTTGGACAGAGACGTTAGCCAGGAGTAGCCACTTGGATAGCAGCTAGCCAGCTGCGACAATCCGATGTAAAGGTTCATTGTTTGCGGTAGGAATCCGGAGATGTGGTAGAGAAAAAGCAGTCCAATATACCCTGGGTTGATATTGAGCTGTGCAACTGTCAGGAATTGACCGGGCTGAGGCTAGCTGATGTCCGAGTTAACGTGATGACCGCTCGCAGTGGCTAACTGACTACTAGCTAGTAGCTAGTTAGCTGGCTAGCTCCTGATAGGGGTTCCGGTTCTAAAGTGTAAAAAAAATAGCAGACCCGTGCCACATTGGGGGAGGTGGGTTGGAGGAGAATATGTTCAGTCCGTAGATGGAAATTAAAATTAAAAATATAAAAAGTCTATATGAAATATACACGAAGACGATATATACATGGGACAGGACGAGACAAGACAAATTGACGTCCGACTGAAAAGCCATCTTGGATATGTATGAGGTAGTCACCTGGAACGCATTTCAATTAACAGTTGTGCCTTGTTAAAAGTTAATTTGTTGATTTTCTTTCCTTCTTAAGGCATTTGAGCCAATCAGTTGTGTGTGACAAGGTAGGAGTGGTATACAGAAGATAGCACTATTAGGTAAAAGACCAAGTCCCTGTTATGGCAAGAACAGCTCAAAAATCAAAGAGAAACAACAGTCCATCATTACATAAGACATGAAGGTCAGTCAATTTGGAACATTTCAAGAACTTTGAAAGTTTCTTCAAGTGCAGTCGCAAAAACTCTATGATGAAACTTGCTCTCATGTAGGACCACCACAGGAAAGAAGACCCAGAGTTACTGCTGCTGCAGAGGATACGTTCATTAGAGTTACCAGCCTCAGGAATTGCAGCCCAAATAAATGCTTCATAGAGTTTAAGTAACAGACACATCTCAACATCAACTGTTCAGAGGAGATTGCGTGAATCAGGCCTTCATGGTCGAATTGCTACAAAGAAACCACTACTAAAGGACACCAATAATAAGAAGAGACTTGCTTGGAACTAGAAACACGAGCAATGGACATTAGACCTTTGAAAAATCTGTCCATTGGTCTGATGAGTCCAAATTCGAGATATCTGGTTCCAACCACTGTGTCTTTGTGAGACGCAGTGTAGGTGAACGGTTTAAATCTGCATGTGTGGTTCCCACCGTGAAGCATGGAAGAGGTGTGATGGTGTGGGGATGCTTTGCTGGTGACGTTGACTGTGATTTATTTAGAATTCAAGGCACACCTAACCAGCATGGCTACCACAGCATTCTGCAGCAAAATGTCATCCCATCTGGTTTGCGCTTAGTGGGACAATAATATTTTTTTTAACAGGACAATGACCAAACACATCTCCAGGCTGTGTAAGAGCTATTTGACCAAGAAGGAGAATGATGCAGTGCTGAATCAGATGACCTGGCCTCACCAATCACCCAACCTCAACCCAATTAAGATGGTTTGGGATAAGTTGAACCGCAGAGGGAAGAAAATGCTGCCAACAAGTCCTCAGCATATGTGGGAACTCCTTCAAGACGGTTAGAAAAGCATTCCAGGTGAAGCTGGTTGAGAGAATGCCAAGAGTGTACAAAGTTTTCATCAGGGCAAATGGTGGCTATTTTGAAGAATCTCAAATATAAAATATATTTTGATTTGTCTAACACTTTTTTGGTTACTATCTGATTCCATATTTGTTATTTCACAGTTTTGATGTCTTCACTATTATTCTACAATATAGAAAATAGTTAAAATTAAGAAAAACCCTTGAATGAGTAGGTGTCCAAACTTTTGACTGGTACTCTATGTGGACAACCCTTCAAATGAGTGGATTCTGCGATTACAGCCACACCCATTGCTGACAGGTGTATAAAATCGAGTCATGAAATCTCCATAGACAAACATTGGCAGTAGAATGGCACCGTCATAGGATGCAACCATTCCAACAAGTCAGTTCATAACATTTCTGCCCTGCCCCGGTCAACTGTAAGTGCTGTTATTGTGAAGTGGAAATGTATAGGAGCAACAACGGCTCAGTTGCGAAGTGGTAGACCATACAAGCTCACCGAACGGGACTCCCGAGTTCCGAAACACGTAAAAATCTACTCTGTCCTCAGTTGCAACACTACTGCCTCTGTAAGAAACGTCCACACAACAAACTGTTTGTCGGGAGCTTTATGAAATGGGCTTCAATGGGCAAGCCTAAGATCACCATGAGCAATGCCAAGCATCGGCTGGAGTGGTGTAAAGCTCACCGCCATTGGACTCTGGAGCAGTGGAAATGCCTTATCTGGAGTGATGAATCACGTTTCACCATCGGGCAGTCCGACGAACGAGTCTGGGTTTGGCGGTTGCCAGGAGAACGCTACCTGCCCGAATGCATTGTGCCAACTGTAAAGTTTGGGGAAGGGTCTTGGGCTGTTCTGGTTCGGGCTAGGCCCCTTAGTTCTAGTGAAGGGAAATCATAACACTACAGCATACAATGACATTCTAGACAATTCTGTGCTTCAAGATTTTGTCACAACAGCTTGGGGAAGGCCCTTTCCTGTTTCAGCATGACAATGCCCCCGTGCTCAAAGCGAGGTCCATACAGAAATGATTTGTCGCGATCAGTGTGGAAGAACTTGACTGGCCTGCACAGAGCCTTGACCTTAACCCAAATGAACACCTTTGGGATGAATTGGAATGCCAACTACAGGCCAGGCCTAATTGCCCAACATCAGTGCTCAACCTCACTATTGCTCTTGTGGCTGAATGGAAGCAAGTCCCTGCAACAATGTTCCAAAATCTAGTGGAAAGCCTTCCCAGAAGAGTGGAGGCTGTTATAGCAGCAAAGGGGGGACCAACTCCATATTAATGCCATGATTTTGGAATGAGATATTCGACAAGCAGGTGTCAACATACTTTTGGCCATGTAGTGTATAATTTTGATATCTTGCATGGTCAGTCCTTGCATCCATAACTCTGTTCATGAATTTGAGAGTGGTTTAATTTATCCAGCCCCATCCCTCAGTTCAGGGGTGGGGAGCACTCTTTGTTATTGTTTCTACTGCTGATTGCCCCTTAAAGCAAGAAATGTCTTTTGCATGGGCTGCGTCTCAATCCACCGCATCTGCCGATGTCGGCCATCTGCTTCTGCAGTGGAAGGTGACAGAGCTACAGCAGTGTTTGTCAGACCAGGAGATATCCGAAAATCGGTAATAGAGAACATTTGTAGCGTCCGAATAGTATGATAATAATATGACCCCACCATCGAAAGGTGAGACTCTCATGAACACGTACGTCGGTTGTTTTGATCTAGGATGCCATAAAGCCTCATAAGACTCGTCTGAAAGTAGCCCGGTACCAGTTAAAATAATGAATTGCATTGCAACTGGAAAGTATTCAGACCCCTTGACTTTTTCCACATTTTGCGACATTACAGCCTTATTCTAAAATGGATTGAATAAATAAAGTTCCTCATCAATCTACACACAATACCCCATAATGACAAAGAGAAAACAGTTTTAAGAAATGTTTGCAAATTGATTAAAAATAAAACCAAAATACCTTATTTACATAGAGTGGGGAGAACAAGTATTTGAATCACTGCCGATTTAGCAGGTTTTCCTACTTACAAAGCATGTAGAGGTTTGTAATTTAGCATTTTATTGCATGACATATGTATTTGATCACCTACCAACCAGTAAGAATTCCGGCTCTCACAGATCTGTTAGTTTTTCTTTAAGAAGCCCTCCTGTTCTCCACTCATTACCTGTATTAACTGCACCTGTTTGAACTTGTTACCTGTATAAAAGACACCTGTCCACACACTCAATGAAACAGACTCCAACCTCTCCACAATGGCCAAGACCAGAGAGGGTGTAATGACATCAGGGATACAATTGTAGACCTGCACAAGGCTAGCTTGGTGAGAAGGCAACAACTGTTGGCGCAATAATTAGAAAATGGAAGAAGATCAAGATGACGGTCAATCACACTCGGTCTGGGGCTCCATGCAAGATCTCACCTTGTGGGGCATCAATGATCATGAGGAAGGTGAGGGATCAGCCCAGAACTACACGGCAGGACCTGGTCAATGACCTGAAGAGAGCTGGGACCACAGTCTCAAAAAAACCATTAGTAACACACTACGCCGTCATGGATTAAAATCCTGCAGCGCACGCAAGGTCCCCGTGCTCAAGCCAGCGAATGTCCAGGCCCGTCTGAAGTTTGCCACTGACCATCTGGATGATCCAGAGGAGGAATGAGAGAAGGTCATGTGGTCTTGATGAGACAAAAATAGAGCTTTTTGGTCTAAACTCCACTTGCCGTGTTTGGAGGAAGAAGAAGGATGAGTACAACCCCAAGAACACCATCCCAACCGTGAAGCATGGAGGTGGAAACATCATTCTTTGGGTAGCTTTTCTGTAAAGGGGACAGGACGACTGCACCGTATTGAGGGTAGGATGGATGGGGACATGTATCATGAGATCTTGGCCAACAACCTCCTTCCCTCAGTAAGAGCATTGAACATGGGTCGTGGCTGTGTCTTCCAGCATGACAACGACCCGAAACACACAGCCAGGGCAACTAAGGAGTGGCTCCGTAAGAAGCATCTCAAGGTCCTGGAGTGGCCTAGCCAGTCTCCAGACCTGAACCCAATATAAAATCCTTGGAGGGAGCTGAAAGTCCGTATTGCCCAGCATTTGCAATAAAATGCAAATGACTGACTTAAAAATCATACAATGTGATTTTCTGGATTTTCGTTTTAGATTCCGTCTCTCACAGTTGAAGTGTACCTATAATAAAAATTATAGACCTCTACATGCTTTGTAAGTAGGAAAACCTGCAAAATCGGCAGTGTTTCAAATACTTGTTCTCCCCACTGTAGGTATTAAGACCCTTTGCTATGAGACTCGAAAATCAGGTCAGGTACATCATGTTTCCATTGATCATCCTTGAGATGTTTGTACAACTTGATTGGACTCCTCAGTAAAAGGCACATGGCAGCTCGCTTGGAATTTGCCAAAAGGCACCTACAGGATTCTCAGACCATGAGAAACATGATTGTCTGGTCTTATGAAAGATGTAACTCTTTGGCCTGAATGCCAAGCATCACGTCCTTGATGAGAGCTCAGGACCTCAGAATGGGGCGGAAGTTCACCTTCCAACAGGAAAACGACCCTAAGCACATAGGCAAGACAACACATGAGTGGCTTTGGGACAAGTCTCTTGTCTCTGGCCCAGCCAGAGCAAGGACTTGAACCCGTTCAATCTCTGGAGAGACTTGAAAATAGTTGTTCAACGATGCTCCCCATCCAACCTGACAGGATCTGCTGATGTAAATGTAATATTTCAGTTTTTAATTTTTAATACATTTGCAATAATTTCTAAAAACCTGTTTTTGCTTTGCTATTATGGGGTATTGTGTGTAGATTGATGAGGGGGAAAAACAATTGAATCCATTTTAGAATAAGGCTGTAATATAACAAAATGTTGAAAAAGTCAAGGGGTCTGAATACTTTCCAAACGCACTGTATATATGGAAGTAGTTTAGTGTCAAAAAAGGGGTTAAATATGGGTCACAAAATGTTTTCTATTAATTCCTGATCTTTCTTATTTCTCTCAGACTCTTCAAAACAAATGTCCTGTTAGTCAAAAAACAATCTGGTCACGTCTCCAATGGATGGGCCTCTGCAAGATTAAATATGGGTCACAAAAAGTTTTCTATAATTTTCGGATCTTTCTTATATCACTCAGACACTTCAAAACACATTTCCTGTTTGTTTTTTGACTATCTGGTCACGCCTCCAATGGAGGGGCCTCTACACACACACCTACAGTAAATCATTCAGACCAGCGCCATCGACAAAGAATATAGGGAAGACACCACGATTTAGACTTCCTACCTTTAGGCTGCTATAGCCCACATATATATTTCGTTTGTCATTCTATCGTTTTCATGGAATTTTAGTGGTAATTAGGCCTAAATACACTGAACAAATATATAAACACAACATGTAAAGTGTTTGTTCCATGTTTCATGAGATTAAATAAAAAATCACAGAACATTTTCCATACTCAGAAATAATGTATTGCTCTCAAATATTGTGAACAAATTCATTTACATCCTTGTTTGTGAGCATTTCTTCTTTGCCAAGATATTCCATCCACCTGACAGGTGTCGCATATCAAGAAGCTGATTAAACAGCATGATCATTACACAGGTGCACCTTGTGCTGGGAACACTAAAATACCACTCTAAATGTGCAGTTTTGTCACAACACAATGCCACAGATGTCTGTTTTGAGGTAGCATGCAATTGGCATGCTGACTACAGGAATGTACACCAGAGCTGTTGCCAGAGAATTCAACATCATTTTAGAGAAATTGGCAGTACGTCTAACCGGCCTCACAACCACAGAGCACTTGTTACCAAGCCAGCCTCCACATCCACCTCCTTTACCTGCAGGACTGTCTGAGACCAGCCCCCCTGTCAGTATTTCTGTCTGTAATAAACCCCTTTAGTGGGGAAAAACTCATTCTGAATGTCTGGGCCTGGCTCCCCAGTGGGTGGGCCTTGCTCCCAAGAGGTTGGGCCATTGCCCTCCCAGGCCCACCCATCGATGCGCCCCTGCCCAGTCATGTGAAATCCATAGATTAGGGCCTAATGAATATATTTTAATTGACCGACTTAGTTATACGAACTGTAACTCAGTAAAATTGTTGAAATTATGGCATATTGCGTTTCTATTTTTGTTTAGTATAGTTTGCCATCTATGAACATGTTATTCAATGTGTTTCTATGGACTAATGCCAAATTCAATGTTTCATCAAATAATTGTTGTATTTATATCATTTTCTTCCCTTCCCTACAGGGGTCCTAAAATTCTAAATCAAATTGCAAAATTATCCATGGTATGACCATCTTAAAACAATTCCATATGTTAAGCTTAGCAGAACCCTCCTTGTAGGGGTTAATTGATGTGCATTGTCCATGTCAAATAAATAAATACATTGATTCTGTTAGAAATGTGGCCCTGTCCATATAGGCCAATTCCCTTGAGTGTAAAGTCTTCTTATATCTTATAATTCTGCATGTTGTCTACTAATGGCTCAATTCAATCCGTAATGCTGAAGTTCTGCGTTACAGCATTATTTGAATTTAAAGGCAATGTTCCAGTGTTTGTGGAGACTACATTCACTGTAAAGGCTGCTTGAGTCGGCTCAACCACAAATTACTTTTACATTTCAAGTGCGATATAGCACTGAACTTCAGCAATACAAATGTATACCAACACAAAATGTAAAATACTGGCATTGTCCTTACCTTTTTCTGTTTCAAGACGGTTCTATCTTTTTGTGGAAATCACAGCCGAATCTGCAAAGGAAAGCATGATATCACAGTTACATTATCTGTAAAACTTCAGAGAATCAATGACTTTTTTTCTGAAATAAGGATAATCTGAAGGTACAACCTTTGTATTGCATTTTCTGGTTAATACTCGTAGGTTGCTAAGTTATTACCTGTCTTGGCTCTTGAAATGCAATGACTGACCCTGGATGATGTGTCCTTTTTATAGTCAAATTTGAGTTGAGCCACCCACATTCAAACCGGTTCAGGTTGATGTTTCCCCCCTGTGTAGTTAGTCTCTATGCATCAGTCTGTGCCAAGTTTCCAAGGTAAACGGTATGACCTGGACAAATTAGATGCCAGTGATGAAGATGTCATTGTTAACTTAAGTTACATTTCACTGTAAATGAAACCGAGTTGGATGGTTGTAAATGGTGCTTTGTTTCTGTACAGCAGTATCACAGGGAGATGCATGAAGGTATACATGTATTTCCAACGAAAATATGAAAGTTCCTGACTGTATAGCTTACTGGAGCCACAGCCATATCAAGGGTAGAAAATATGGTTCCCTGATCAATTTGTTATAATACTGTATTTTTTATGTTTTTCCGGGGACTTGGAAGATTATCCCCCACTGTGACATATTCAAATCAACAAACAAATTATTCTGTTGGATAAAATACACATACATACACATTTTAGACCTGAGGGGTTTACAACAAAGCAGGATCAGTGGGTTAGCCATCTAATTTGACTACATATTTTTTTACATATTATCTTGTGGCAGATGTACATGTTACTTTTCCAGGAAATGGTGTGACAGAAAGAACACTGCAGTATGTGCCAAGTTCACATTCCCAACCCACCTCTCTTCATCTTCACATCACTTCCGCAATAGTGGAAACGTATAAATCAAAGTCATTATGATGTAATAGGAATGTCAAGAGCACATTTTAACATTGTGGGCAAGAATTGTATTTCTCATCATTGTATTCTCTACCAGAAAGTTTGTTGGCCTTTGATGTCATATAGGTTGATACATTGCTATGTTTTCATTTATAAAGCCATTTTTACAAAAAGTCCCACTGTAGGCTACTAACCTCTTTGCTAAACTTTAGACATAGGAGTTACCACAGGGATGTCTAACTCTGGAAATTCCTTTGGTCTCTCATGAGTTAGCTAGGTAAATCAGCTATTCGTTTTCTTGAACCATATTTGTGGAACAATCTTTGAAATGGTCTTCCATTTGATGTTTTGGTGCCTCTGGGATATTCAGAAAGCTGATTGAGGACCTTATTACTGACGAATGTGTTTGTTTTTTATGACCCTGTTTTTCTTTCTGCTTACATTTTGTATTTACATTTTGATGTGTGTATTTTCTATACTTGATGTAATTCAGGGCTCATCTCTAAAAGAGACCTTGGTCTCAGTATGACTCGCTATAAAAAAAAATGCCTTAATGAATGACTAAATATCAGTTGAAATAGAGTAGTTATGGTCTACCCTGGCACTTATGAATGAGTGAATATCAGTTTAAATACAGTAATGAATGAGTGAATATCCATTGTAATACAGCAGGTATATTCCAAGAGCAGACGATACACTGTGATATTTCTAAGGTTGTTTCATTTATTCATATTAAATGGGGGACTACTAAGCTAACATATGGCATTGTTTTTAGGACGGTCATACCAAGGATCATTTAGCTATTTGATTTTTAATTTTAAGACGCTTTAAGGTATCAAAATATATATTTGATGACACATTGAATTTGGCATTAATGCTGTTACCCAATAGAAACGTATTAAATAGCAGATTGAAAAAATATAAAGGGATTTTGTTCTGAAGTTTCTATCCCATATCTGAGAGATATAAGAAAGATCAGGAAACAATTAAAATTATACTTCCATTCATTTTGTTTACTGATACTGGGGACCTTCAGACGAGTCTTGTGAGGCGTCCTAGAGTAAACACCATGGTCTCAGCTTTCCACAGAGGGGTCATATTAGTGTGTAGCCCAAACCGTTAGTATGCTACAGATGTTTTGTGAGATGAGGAAGGGCGATATTGGCGGATATGGTGGATTGAGACGGAGCCCATGAAAAAAACCCCAGATATCTCTGATTTTGATGGGGATTTTTTTATTGTGTTAACTACATTTCTGCGTGGCAACTTTGACTGTGCATTTTAGTCAATTATTACGATTTCCGTGGGTCTGTACTCCCGAAGTTGTTGACTGGTTTCGTGCTTGCCAGTTAGCTAGCGGTCCATCTGTCACGCCTTGGTCATTGTATTTTGTGTTTTTGTTATATGTTTGGGTAGGCCAGGGTGTGACATGGGTTTATATGTTGTGTTTCGTATTGGGGTTTGTATTATTTGAGATCGCGGCTGATTAGGGGTGTGGTATAGGCTTGGCTGCCTGAGGCGATTCTCAATTAGAGTCAGGTGCTTTTCGTTGTCTCTGATTGGGAACCGTATTTAGGCAGCCTGAGTTCGCTTTGTATTTTCGTGGGTGTTTGTTCCTGTCTCTGTGTTGTAGTCACAAGATAGGCTGTAATTAGTTTCACGTTCCGTTCTGTTGTTTTTGTATTTAGTATTCAGTTATTTCATGTACCGTCATTTCTTTCATTAATAAAGTCATGAGTAACCTACACGCTGCATTTCGGTCCGACTCTCTTCTTTCAACAGACGAACGCCGTTACACCATCTGGTTGAGGCCTCCAGCGCAGTTGAACGTAAGACACACCCTGCTTCAGAAACTCTACATGCAGCTCAATGAAAGCACTAGCATTTCAATTTTATTTTCTCACTCTCTCTTTTGCACAAATGTTCATAAACAAAGACACATTCTATTTTTATCTTTCTCTCTCCCTCCCCCCTTGGAGGATGTAAATACCCCACCCCCCTCTCTCTTTGACCTGGAGGATGTAAATACCCCAACACCCCCTCTCTTTCACTTGGAGGATGTAAATACCCCCCCCCCCCTCCTCTCTTTGACTTGGAGGATGTAAATACCCCCCTCTCTTTGACTCGGAGGATGTAAATACCCCACCCCCCTCTCTCTTTGACTTGGAGGATGTAAATACCCCACCCCCTCTCTTTGACTTGGAGGATGTAAATACCCCCCCTCTCTCTTTGACTTGGAAGATGTAAATACCCTACCCCCTCTCTTTGACTTGGAGGATGTAAACACCCCCCCTCTCTTTCACTTGGAGGATGTAAATACCCTACCCCCCCTCTCTTTGACTTGGAGGATGTAAATACCCCCCTCTCTTTGACTTGGAGGATGTAATTACCCCCCCCTCTCTTTGACATGGAGGATGTAAATACCCCCCCTCTCTTTGACTTGGAGGATGTAAATACCCCCCCTCTCTTTGACTTGGAGGATGTAAATACCCCCCTCTCTTTGACTTGGAGGATGTAAATACCCCACCCCCCTCTCTTTTACTTGGAGGATGTAAATACCCCACCCCCCTCTCTTTGACTTGGAGGATGTAAATACCCCACCCCCCTCTCTCTTTGACTTGGAGGATGTAAATACGCCCCCCCTCTCTTTGACTTGGAGGATGTAAATACCCCCCTCTCTTGACTTGGAGGATGTAATTACCCCACCCCCTCTCTTTGACTTGGAGGATGTAAATACCCCCCGCTCTCTTTGACTTGGAGGATGTAAATACCCCCCCTCTCTTTGACATGGAGGATGTAAATACCCCCCTCTCTTTGACTTGGAGGATGTAAATACCCCACCCCCCCTCTCTTTGACTTGGAGGATGTAAATACCCCCTCTCTTTGACTTGGAGGATGTAAATACCCCCTCTCTTTGACTTGGAAGATGTAAATACCCCCCTCTCTTTGACTTGGAGGATGTAAATAGCCCACCTCTCTTTGACTTGGAGGATGTAAATACCCCTCCTCTCTCTTTGACTTGGAGGATGTAAATAACCCCCCCCCCTCCCTTTGACTTGGAGGATGTAAATACCCCCCCTCTCTTTGACTTGGAAGATGTAAATACCCCCGCTCTCTCTTTGACTTGGAGGATGTAAATACCCCACCCACCCCTCTCTTTGACTTGGAGGATGTAAATACCCCACCCACCCCTCTCTTTGACTTGGAGGATGTAAATACCCCCCTCCCTTTGACTTGGAGGATGTAAATACCCCGCTCTCTCTTTGACTTGGAGGATGTAAATACCCCCTCTCTCTTTGACTTGGAGGATGTAAATACCCCCCTCCCTTTGACTTGGAGGATGTAAATACCCCCCTCTCTTTGACTTGGAGGATGTAAATACCCCACCCACCCCTCTCTTTGACTTGGAGGATGTAAATACTCCCCCCTCCCTTTGACTTGGAGGATGTAAATACCCCAACCCCCCCCTCTCTTTGACTTGGAGGATGTAAATACCCCACTCACCCCTCTCTTTGACTTGGAGGATGTAAATACCCCCGCTCTCTCTTTGACTTGGAGGATGTAAATACCCCCCTCTCTTTGACTTGGAGGATGTAAATACCCCCCTCTTTTACTTGGAGGATGTAAATACCCCCCTCTCTTTGACTTGGAAGATGTAAATACCCCCCCCCCCCTCTCTTTGACTTGGAGGATGTGTCATGACTTCCGCCGAAGTCGGCTCCTCTCCTTGTTCAGGTGGCGTTCGGTGGTCGACTTCACCGGCTTTCTAGCCATCGCCGCTCCATTTTTCATTGATCCATTTATTTGTCTTGTTCCCTACACACCTGGTTTTCATCCCCAATCACACTGCATGTATTTATTCCTCTGTTCCCCCTCATGTCTTTGTGTGGAATTGTTTGTGTTACGTGTTAATTGCTGACGCACCAGACTGGTTTGCTTATACAGTGTTGTTTACGAAGATGTTTATTGTTAAACATAAATTATTGTGACTGTTTTGCGCGTTTTGCACTTCTGCCTATGGGCTGGAGGTTTTGACACAGTTGCGTCCGTCTGTTGGTTTCTTCTGCCTTAATAAAGTGTGCGCTTGTTCACAGCTCTCTGCTCTCCTGCACCTGACTCCGCTCCCAGTACACACACACCTGACAGAATTCCACACCACCCATGGAGTCAGCAGGAGCAGGTATCCCGGTCAGAGGAGTCGAGGAGCTCGTCCGGGAACACTCGGCAATGCTACAACATCTCGGGAGTGCGTCCGAGGAACATTCGGCAATGCTACATCATCTTGGTGTTACGATGGATCGCGTTGCCCAGACCATGGACCGCTGGGAGAGACAGGAAGTCTCTCCAGCGCCTCGACCAACGCAACCGGGGGTAACTCTACCCGTCCCTCCTGGATCCAGTCCCAGTGGGATCCGTCTCTCCCTTCCCAGGGAGTATGATGAGATTGCAGCACGGTGCCAGGGGTTCCTATTACAACTGGACCTATTCAAATCAAATCAAATCAAATGTATTTATATAGCCCTTCGTACATCAGCTGATATCTCAAAGTGCTGTACAGAAACCCAGCCTAAAACCCCAAACAGCAAGCAATGCAGGTGTAGAAGCACGGTGGCTAGGAAAAACTCCCGAGAAAGGCCAAAACCTAGGAAGAAACCTAGAGAGGAACCAGGCTATGTGGGGTGGCCAGTCCTCTTCTGGCTGTGCTGGGTGGAGATTATAACAGAACATGGCCAAGATGTTCAAATGTTCATAAATGACCAGCATGGTCGAATAATAATAAGGCAGAACAGTTGAAACTGGAGCAGCAGCACGGCCAGGTGGACTGGGGACAGCAAGGAGTCATCATGTCAGGTAGTCCTGGGGCATGGTCCTAGGGCTCAGGTCCTCCGAGAGAGAGAAAGAAAGAGAGAATTAGAGAGAGCATATGTGGGGTGGCCAGTCCCCTTCTGGCTGTGCCGGGTGGAGATTATAACAGAACATAGCCAAGATGTTCAAATGTTCATAAATGACCAGCATGGTCGAATAATAATAAGGCAGAACAGTTGAAACTGGAGCAGCAGCACGGCCAGGTGGACTGGGGACAGCAAGGAGTCATCATGTCAGGTAGTCCTGCGGCATGGTCCTAGGGCTCAGGTCCTCTGAGAGAGAGAAAGAAAGAGAGAAGGAGAGAATTAGAGAATGCACACTTAGATTCACACAGGACACCGAATAGGACAGGAGAAGTACTCCAGATATAACAAACTAACCCTAGCCCCCCGACACAAACTACTGCAGCCACCGTTCACCCAGCTCCCTCGGGAAGGGAGAGGGTGTCCGCCCTCGTCTCATGCCTGTTGGGGAGTGGGCATACGCCGTGTGGGGTGAGGGAGACGCACCATTGGACCACTTCGAGGAGTTCACTCGCTGAGTTCCAGGAGTCTGAGGTGTGGGAGGTTCCTCCGCCCCCTCTGGACATCGAGGGGGCCCCGGCGTACTCCGTCCGTTCCATCCTGGATTTGAGGCATCGGGCTACGGCCCTTCAGTAAGTGGAAGGGGTACGGTCCGGAGGAGAGGTGCTGGGTTCCGGTGGCCGATGTGTTGGACCCTGAACTGCTGCGGGAGTTCCACCGTCGCCGGCCGGATTGCCCTGCGCCTCGCCCTCCGGGTCGTCCCTGAGGCCGGTGTCGGCGCGCCGCTGGAGTTGTGTGTCAAGGGGGGCGGGGGTAGGGTACTGTCACGACTTCTTCCGAAGTCGGCTCCTCTCCTTGTTCGGGCGGCGTTCGGCGGTCGACGTCTCCGGCTTTCTAGCCATCGCCGCTCCATTTTTAATTTATCCATTTGTTTTGTCTTGTTCCCTGCACACCTGGTTTTCATTTCCCAATCACACTGCATGTATTTATTCCTCTGTTCCCCCTCATGTCTTTGTGTGGAATTGTTTGTGTTACGTGTTAATTGTTGACGCACCAGACTGGTTTGCTTTACTGTGTTGTTAAATAAACTCTCTCACTCTTTTATTGTTAAAGAGTGAGGGGGGATGTGTAGGGGGAGAGAGAGAAAAGTGGGTAGTGAGTGAAAGAAGGGTGGGGAGAGAGATAGAAGGGGGTGGGGTAGAGAGAGAGGGGGTGGGGTGTAAAAGAGAGAGAAAGGGGGTGGGAGAGAGAGGGGGAGAGAGAGAGAGCATGGGATGGGATGGGGAAAGAGCAATGGACGTGATTATTGTACAGAGAGAGATTGGGTGGGGGGGACAGAGAGAGTGGTGGGGTAGGGGGACAGAGAGAGAGGTGGGGTGGGGGGACAGAGAGAGAGGTTTAGGGAGACATAAGATGACATTTTAAATGTCTTTATTCTTTTCGATCTTTTGTGAGTGTAATGTTTTCTGTACATATTTTATTGTCTATGTCACTTGCTTTGGCAATGTAAACATATGTTTCCCATGCTAATAAAGCCCTTAAATTGAAATTCAATTGAATTGAGAGAGAGAGCGAGAGAGGGAATGAGGACGCTCTACAATGTACCATAGATAATAGTCATTGTGTTAAATATATAACCGCTGAATAGCTACAGAAGCATGGATCAAGACCAATGTATCCAAATATCTTCAAGACAGGACATCAAATCATATCAAATCAAATTTGATTTGTCACATATACATGGTTAGCAGATGATGCGAGTGTAGCTAAATGCTTGTGCTTCTAGTTCCGACAATGCAGTAATAACCAACAAGTAATCTAATTAACAATTCCAAAACGACTGTCTTATACACAGTGTAAGGGGATAAATAATATGTACATAAGGATATATGAATGAGTGATGGTACAGCGCAGCATAGGCAAGATACAGTAGATGGTATCGAGTACAGTATATACATTTGAGATGGGTATGTAAACAAAGTGGCATAGTTAAAGTGGCTAGTGATACATGTATTACATAAGGATGCAGTCGATGATATAGAGTACAGTATATACATATGCATATGAGATGAATAATGTAGGGTAAGTAACATTATATAAGGTAGCATTGTTTAAAGTGGCTAGTGATATATTTACATAATTTCCCATCAGTTCCCATTATTAAAGTGGCTGGAGTTGAGTCAGTGTCAGTGTCAGTGTGTTGGCAGCAGCCATTCAATGTTAGTGGTGGCTGTTTAACAGTCTGATGGCCTTGAGATAGAAGCTGATAGAAGTGGTCCTTCTGTAGCTCAGTTGGTAGAGCATGGCGCTTGTAACGCCAGGGTAGTGGGTTCAATCCCGGGACCACCCATACGTAGAAAGTATGCACACATGACTGTAAGTCGCTTTGGATAAAAGCGTCTGCTAAATGGCATATATTATTATTATATATTAAGCTGTTTTTCAGTCTCTCGGTCCCAGCTTTGATGCATCTGTACTGACCTCGCCTTCTGGATGATAGCGGGGTGAACAGGCAGTGGCTCGGGTGGTTGATGTTCTTGATGATCTTTATGGCCTTCCTGTAACATCGGGTGGTGTAGGTGTCCTGGAGGGCAGGTAGTTTGCCCCCGGTGATGCGTTGTGCAGACCTCACTACCCTCTGGAGAGCCTTACGGTTGAGGGCGGAGCAGTTGCCGTACCAGGCGGTGATACAGCCCGCCAGGATGCTCTCGATTGTGCATCTGTAGAAGTTTGTGAGTGCTTTTGGTGACAAGCCGAATTTCTTCAGCCTCCAGAGGTTGAAGAGGTGCTGCTGCGCCTTCTTCACGATGCTGTCTGTGTGAGTGGACCAATTCAGTTTGTCTGTGATGTGTATGCCGAGGAACTTAAAACTTGCTACCCTCTCCACTACTGTTCCATCGATGTGGATAGGGGGGTGTTCCCTCTGCTGTTTCCTGAAGTCCACAATCATCTCCTTAGTTTTGTTGACGTTGAGTGTGAGGTTATTTTCCTGACACCACACTCCGAGGGCCCTCACCTCCTCCCTGTAGGCCGTCTCGTCGTTGTTGGTAATCAAGCCTACCACTGTTGTGTCGTCCGCAAACTTGATGATTGAGTTGGAGGCGTGCGTGGCCACGCAGTCGTGGGTGAACAGGGAGTACAGGAGAGGGCTCAGAACGCACCCTTGTGGGGCCCCAGTGTTGAGGATCAGCGGGGAGGAGATGTTGTCGCCTACCCTCACCACCTGGGGGTGGCCCGTCAGGAAGTCCAGTACCCAGTTGCACAGGGCGGGGTCGAGACCCAGGGTCTCGAGCTTGATGACGAGCTTGGAGGGTACTATGGTGTTGAATGCCGAGCTGTAGTCGATGAACAGCATTCTCACATAGGTATTCCTCTTGTCCAGATGGGTTAGGGCAGTGTGCAGTGTGGTTTAGATTGCATCGTCTGTGGACCTATTTGGACGGTAAGCAAATTGGAGTGGGTCTAGGGTGTCAGGTAGGGTGGAGGGAATATGGTCCTTGACTAGTCTCTCAAAGCACTTCATGATGACGGAAGTGAGTGCTACGGGGCGGTAGTCGTTTAGCTCAGTTACCTTAGCTTTCTTGGGAACAGGAACAATGGTGGCCCTCTTGAAGCATGTGGGAACAGCAGACTGGTATAGGGGTTGATTGAATATGTCCGTAAACACACCGGCCAGCTGGTCTGCGCATGCTCTGAGGGCGCGGCTGGGGATGCCGTCTGGGCCTGCAGCCCTGCGAGGGTTAACACGTTTAAATGTCTTACTCACCTCGGTTGCAGTGTAGGAGAGGCCGCATGTTTTCGTTGCAGGCCATGTCAGTGGCACTGTATTGTCCTCAAAGCGGGCAAAAAAGTTATTTAGTCTGCCTAGGAGCAAGACATCCTGGTCCGTGACTGGGCTGGATTTCTTCTTGTAGTCCGTGATTGACTGTAGACCCTGCCACATGCCTTTTGTGTCTGAGCCGTTGAATTGAGATTCTACTTTGTCTCTGTACTGACGCTTAGCTTGTTTGATAGGCTTGCGGAGGGAATAGCTGCACTGTTTGTATTCGGTCATGTTACCAGACACCTTGCCCTGATTAAAAGCAGTGGTTCGCGCTTTCAGTTTCACGCGAATGCTGCCATCAATCCACGGTTTCTGGTTAGGGAATGTTTTAATCGTTGCTATGGGAACGACATCTTCAACGCACGTTCTAATGAACTCGCACACCGAATCAGCGTATTCGTCAATATTGTTATCTGACGCAATACGAAACATATCCCAGTCCACGTGATGGAAGCAGTCTTGGAGTGTGGAGTCAGCTTGGTCGGACCAGCGTTGGACAGACCTCAGCGTGGGAGCCTCTTGTTTTAGTTTCTGTCTGTAGGCAGGGATCAACAAAATGGAGTCGTGGTCAGCTTTACCGAAAGGGGGGCGGGGCAGGGCCTTATATGCGTCGCGGAAGTTAGAGTAACAATGATCCAAGGTTTTACCACCCCTGGTTGCGCAATCGATATGCTGATAAAATTTAGGGAGTCTTGTTTTCAGATTAGCCTTGTTAAAATCCCCAGCTACAATGAATGCAGCCTCCGGATAAATGGTTTCCAGTTTGCAAAGAGTTAAATAAAGTTTGTTCAGAGCCATCGATGTGTCTGCTTGGGGGGGGATATATACGGCTGTGATTATAATCGAAGAGAATTCTCTTGGTAGATAATGCGGTCTACATTTGATTGTGAGGAATTCTAAATCAGGTGAACAGAAGGATTTGAGTTCCTGTATGTTTCTTTCATCACACCATGTCTCGTTAGTCATGAGGCATACGCCCCCGCCCCTCTTCTTACCAGAAAGATGTTTATTTCTGTCGGCGCGATGCGTGGAGAAACCCGTTGGCTGCACCGCCTCGGATAGCGTCTCTCCAGTGAGCCATGTTTCCGGGATTTCATCAACCTTGTTGTCAAGAGACTGGACATTGGCAAGAAGAATGCTAGGGAGCGGTGCACGGTGTGCCCGTCTTCAGAGTCTGACCAGAAGACCGCCTCGTTTCCCTCTTTTTCGGAGTCGTTTTTTGGGGACGCTGCATGGAATCCATTCCGTTGTCCTGATTGTAAGGCAGAATCCGGGATCCGCGCCGCAGGATCCGCGCCGCGAAAAACATATTCTTGGTCGTACTGATGGTGAGTTGATGATGATCTTATATTCAGTAGTTCTTCTCGACTGTATGTAATGAAACCTAAGATGACCTGGGGTACTAATGTAAGAAATAACACGTAAAAAAACAAAAAACTGCATAGTTTCCTAGGAACGCGAAGCGAGGCGGCCATCTCTGTCGGCGCCGGAAGCAGGTCCACTCTCCACCAGGGGTTGGTGTTAAACGCAGTGCTGCAGTGCAGCGGTTTCCATCGATGACTTTGCTTGGACTACACCACGAATCCCAAAGGGAAGATTGAACGGCCACTCCTCTCAATGCCAAGTTGTCTATTTGAGTGGCAGAGACAGATTTAATAGACAGGTTTATTCATTAGTGCACACTGTAGTAATATGTTTTGCAACTGAAACCATTTGGCAGGTTAGTTTAAGTTAGTTACTCCCCATTTTGGACATTTTGTTCCTTTTTATTTCTTAATGAATACACCTCAGATATACACATCTCCATCAAAGTTCCATCTAAACTGCCCGCTTCACTCAACTTTCTGGAGCAGTGGTCACCTAACGGACGATCGCGACCGACTGGTCGATCTCCAAGGCATTACTAATCGATCACTAAACATTTATATAAAAACCCAACGATAAAGCCTTGTGCTCCTATTTTGATTTATTTGTCATGGGTTGTTGGCGGCAGGTGCACACGATTCAGCTGCCCTGCGCACCGGGTAGGCTAACTGTTGCTATTTTCAACCATTGCATGTGCCTGAAGGTACTAACTCTGCTTTCCCAGCGGGCCCAGAGAGCAAATCAAGTGCACTCTAAGGTCAACCACTGGCCAATCCGATGGCTCAGATTACCTTGTCTGCAGTAACATAGCAGGCATAAAATAAATCTACAGCGAAGTTGATACTGTGAGATTTCAAAACGTTGAAAACCACGACTAGAGAGAGACTGTCAATGAATACAGCAAAGAGATGCTGTGTTTGACTGAGTTCATGTTTAAGTTCTTACTCAGCAATGTCAACAATTTGAATTCAACACTTTTACAAGCCATAAAATGTGTGTTCTTCCTATTTCCACTCAGCGCTACAACAAGCACTGCATCAGTAATGAATGACTAGGAAAGTGTATCTATGGGCTTGCGTTGTTATTATTAGCGGCTTGGGTCTTTTTTAATATCGAGGAATATTTCACTTTCTCTGTTCATAGGTGTAACAACATGAATTTGTGCATGAGGCAGAAATAACACAGTACGACTCGAGTTTCGCCATCAGCTGCAAGATGGTGTCCCTTTTTGGTCAGTGTCAGCGGAGGAAAGGGAGATGGGTCTTCACTTTCCATCACAGCCATGTGCCTTCACCCTCCATCATAGTCATGCTCCTCACCATCCATCACAGCCATGGGTCTTCACCATGCATCACAGCAATGGGTCTTCACCATGAATCACAGCCATGTGCCTTCACCCTCCATCATAGTCATGCTCCTCACCATCCATCACAGCCATGGGTCTTCACCATGCATCA
This sequence comes from Oncorhynchus keta, assembly GCF_023373465.1. Taxonomy (NCBI): domain Eukaryota; kingdom Metazoa; phylum Chordata; class Actinopteri; order Salmoniformes; family Salmonidae; genus Oncorhynchus; species Oncorhynchus keta. The sequence continues at coordinate 69,719,932 of NC_068455.1, read as the reverse complement.
CAGCAATGGGTCTTCACCATGAATCACAGCCATGTGCCTTCACCATCCATCATAGTCATGCTCCTCACCATCCATCACAGCCATGGGTCTTCACCATGCATCACAGCAATGGGTGTTCAGCATCCATCACAGCCATGGGTCTGTGTTTTGGCAATCTTCACCGCTAAATCAGCTTTGCAATTGCATTGGCTGTGATACAGTGATGATGTCACATGTTTAAAGTCCCACTTATCAGAACATATTTGAAAGTCATTCCGGAGAAGGTGGGGCCACTATCAGAAATAACAGTGTGGGCAACGCCATGTCTGCTGAACTGCTTTTTACAGCATTCAATGATGTGGTGTCAGTCAGCTCGTCGAGCTCTCAGTAGTCCGAGTATTAATCAAGTAATAATTAACTCCATTGTCTTAGGTGAGATGTTGACATCACTGGTGTGATCCACCTGTTCCAGGTCAGTTGTGGCTAGAGCCCTAGAGTAGACCGTGGCTGGTGTTTGTATTTGTCTGTGCTCGTGGTTGATTGAGCTGTTCTGGACAGGAAGTCAGCTACATGTAGTCATTTGCATTGTTTGTATTGCACGCAGAGTTGGTATCTTTGTAGCCTTAGCAACATTCTCTGCAGTCGCTTGGGTGCTGTGAGTAGGGATTTCTTGGAAACCATCTCAAGCGGTTTGTTTTCGCTGTGTATTGTGTTGAACTCTCTGCCAGATACTGAACAAACTTGTCCCATGCAAAAACAATGGAGAGACATTCTTTCTCAATCTGTGCATACCTTTGTTCTGTCTGAGTCAATGTTTGGGAGGCAATGCAACAGGTTGATCTTTCTGTAGAAGGGCTGTGCCCAAACCTGTCTCACTGACAACACACTGCCGTGTGACTTCCTCATTCAGTTTGTAGTATTTGAACACTGGGTGTTGTGTGACAAACTGTTTGATATTCTCAACTGCTCTATCATGCTGTGGTAGCCATGTCCATTCAATGTCCTTGTCAGTCAGTCTTCTGAGTGGCTCACACCCATCAGATAGGCGGGGCATGAATTTTGAAACGTAGTTCACAAACCCCAAAAGCTGCTGTAGTGACTTGACGTCGGTCGGTGTACCCGTGTTCTAAATGGCTGTTATTTTCGCTGGTTCAGTACGAAGGCCCTCTGTGGTGAGAATATGACCCATGTATGTCACACTAGGTAGCTTTAAACAGAGTTTACTTTTGTTCAGCTTCAGGTTGACATCTCTTGCTCTCTGCAAGAGAGCTGTAAGGTATCTGTCATGATCTGCCATCGCCTCTTTGTGTGTGTCACCACATCCATAATGTAGAATGTCATCTCCTTTTTGTCCCTGTAGGGCTTGTCTGCACTGGTGTTCTTCAGCTGCTGTCTTGATTCGAAATGGCACTCAGCCATCTACAGTTGAAACCGGAAGTTTACATACACTTAGGTTGGAGTCATTTAAACTCGTTTTTCAACCACTCCACAATTTTCTTGTTAACAAACTATAGTTTTGCAAAGTTGGTTGGGACATCTACTTTATGCATGACACAAGTATTTTTTTCAACAATTGTTTACAGACAGATTATTTCACTTATAATTCACTGTATCACAATTCCAGTGGGACAGAAGTTTACATACACTAAGTTGACTGTGCCTTTAAACAATTAGGAAAATTCCAGAAAATGATGTTATGGCTTTAGAAGCTTCTGATAGGCTAATTGACATCATTTGAATCAATTGGAGGTGTACCTGTGGATGTATTTCAAGCTCTACCTTCAAACTCAGTGCCTATTTGCTTGACATCATGGGAAAATCAAAAGAAATCAGCCAAGACCTATGAAAATAAATTGTAGACCTCCACAAGTCTGGATCATCCTTGGGAGCAATTTCAAAACGCCTCTGAAGGTACCATGTTCATCTTTACAAACAATAATACACAAGTATAAACACCATGGGACCACGCAGCCGTCATACTGCTCAGAAAGGAGATGCGTTCTGTCTCCTACAGATGAACGTACTTTGATGCGAAAAGTGCAAATCAATCCCAGAATAACAGCGAAGGACCTTGTGAAGATGCTGGAGGAAACGGATACAAAAGTATCTATGTCCACAGTAAAACGAGTCCTATATCGAAATAACCTGAAAGGCTGCTCAGCAAGGAAAAGCCACTGCTCAAACCGCCATAAAAAACCCAGACTACAGTTTGCAACTGCACATGGGGACAAAGATCGTACTTTTTGAAGAAATGGCCTCTGGTTTGAGGAAACAAAAATATAACTGTTTGGCCATAATACCATCGTTATGTTTGGAGGAAAAATGGGGACGCTTGCAAGGCGAAGAACACCATCCCAATCATGAAGCACGGGGGTGGCAGCATCATGTTGTGGGGCTGCTTTGCTGCAGGAGGGACTGGTGCACTTCACAAAATAGATGGAAAATTACATGGATATATTGAAGCAAAATCTCAAGACATCCGTCAGGAAGTGAAAGCTTGGTCATAAATGGGTCTTCCAAATGGACAATGACCCCAAGCATACTTCCAAAGTTGTGGCAAAATGGTTTAAGGACAACAAAGTCAAGGTATTGGAGAGGCCATCACAAAGCCTACAGCTCTGTCAGCAGGAATGGGCCAAAATTCACCCAACTTATTGTGGGAATCTTGTGGAAGGCTACCCGAAACATTTGACCTAAGTTAAGCAATTTAAAGGCAATGCTACCAAATACTAATTGAGTGTATGTAAACTTCTGACCCACTGGGAATGTGATGAAAGAAATGAAACCCGAAATAAATAATTCTCTCTACTATTAATCTGACATTTCACATTCTTAAAATAAAAGTGGTGATCCTAACTGACCTAAGCCAGGGAATTGTTACAAGGATTAAGTGAAAAACTGAGTTGAAATGTGTTTGGCTAAGGTGTATGTAAACATCAGACTTCAACTGTATACCTACCTACAGCTGTCTAGAAAGTTGTGAGATAGCTGCTCACTTCATCAGCTTCGACTTGCCAATATCCATCTTTGCCATTGAGTGAGTACTGAGAATACCTTTGCATTGGATATCTCTGGTAGAATCTCTTCTATTGTGGGTATCTGGAAGTGAGATCTCAGTAAGGCTTCGTTGAGTGCACTGGGGTCCATGCATGACAACCACGTTGCTAATCCACGGTGTCGGCCCCTTTTGACTTTCGTGATGATGTCTGCATTGTCCACTGAATGTATGGCCTGTGTGATCCTTTCCTTCAGTGGAATAGGTATCCGTCTTGGTAGCTGCTACACAGGCCGGGCTGCATTGTTTACTTCCAGGTGTAGCTCTCCAGGAAGGCAGCCAAGCCCATCCAACATGTCCTTGTACTTAGAGATGATCTCCTCAGTTGTCATGATGACCACAGTGGATGTGGTGCTTGGGGTGTTCACGTGATGTAACACATGGCTGTGGTTCACATGAGTCTTTCACACGTGTCAGCAGAGGAAGCTGGGATGTCTCCATGACCTGTTGGCTTTATCAGTGTGCCGTCATTTAGCTTGAGTGTAGCTTTGCTGGGTAGGAGAACTGGATTGCTGTCTTCCATGACTCGCTGTATGTAGCTAGCTTATGACATTCACTGTTGATCCTGTGTCTAGTTGACATTTAATTGTATGGCTGGGGTCATATGTCTATGGCTCATCACTGAGTGGAGCTAGCTTAAGGTTAGTGAAAAAAATGTTTTGCCTTGTCTTCCACAGAATGAACATGTGAGATGTATCACATCACATCTGTTGTTCGGTCATCTGGCTCATTATCTTCCTCTAATAGATTGAGTTTAGGTTTGTGTTGTGCTTGTTTACAAACTCAGGAAAAGTTGTTTTGTTTGCCACATGCTTTACAGGGGACACTGTATGCTGGGCATTTGGCTTTGTCATGTATTGAACCACAGTAATGACAGGGTCAGTCGTTTGGCATTCTATGTTTGTTATTATCCCCTGTAAACTCTGTTTACAACCATACGTTTTGATTCTGAACGTCGCTCATAAGAGGACCGAGCACGCCCCCATTCTCATCGACGAGGCTGTAGTGGAGCAGGTTGAGAGCTTCAAGTTCCTTGGTGTCCACATCAACAACAAACTAGAATGGTCCAAACACACAAAGACAGACGTGAAGAGGGCACAACAAAGCCTAGCCCTCAGGAAACTAAAAAGATTTGGCATGGGTCCTGAGATCCTCAAAAGGTTCAACAGCTGCTACATCGAGAGCATCCTGGCTGGTTGCATCACTGCCTGGTATGGCAATTGCTCGGCCTCCGACTGCAAGGCACTCCAGATGGTAATGTGTTTGGCCCAGTACATCACTGGGGCTAAGCTGCCTGCCATCCAGGACCTCAACACCAGGCGGTGTGAGAGGAAGGCCCTAAAAATTGTTAAAGACCCCAGCTACCCCAGTTATAGACTGTTCTCTCTGCTACCGTACGGCAAGCGGTACCGGAGCGCCAAGTCTAGGTCCAAGAGGCTTCTGAACAGCTTCTACCCCCATGCCATAAGACTCCTGAACATCTAGTCAATTCGCTACCCAGACTATTTGCATTTCCCCCCCACCCCTTCTCCCCCTCTTTACACCACTGCTACTCTCTGTTGTCATCTATGCATAGTCACTTTAATAACTCTACCTACATGTACATTCTACCTCAACTAACCGCTGCCCCCACACATTGACTCTGTATCAGTACCCCCCTGTATATAGTCTCACTATTGTTATTTTACTGCTGCTCTTCAATTACTTGTTACTTTTATCTCTTATTCTTATCCATATTTTTTTGTAACTGCATTGTTGGTTAGGGGCTCATATGTAAGAATTTCACTAAGATCTACTCCTGTTGTATTTGGCGTATTTGACAAATACATTTTGATTTGATTTGATTAGATTTATGGCAGAATACAGCTCTTTCAATGCTGTCTTAGTGCCAGCCTCTGACTGTGGTGGTATGTAAACAGCTACAAAAAATACAGATGAAAACTCTCTAGGTAGATAGTGTGGTCTACAGCTTATCATGAGATACTCTACCTCAGGCGAGCAATAGCTCGAGACTTCCTTAGATATCCTGCACCAGCTGTTATTTACAGAAATACATAGTCCGCCACCCCTTGTCTTAGCAGACGCCACTGTTCTATCCTACCGGTCCAGCGTATAACCAGCCAGCTGAATGCTGATAGTGTTGTCATTCAGCCACGACTCTGTGACGCAGAAGATATTACAGTTTTGAATGTCCTGTTGGTAGTTTAATCTTCCATGTCAGTCATCATTTTATTTTCCATTGATTGCATGTTTGCTAGCAGAATGGAAGGAAGTGGGGTTTATTCCATCGCCTACGAATTTTCAGACGGCAGCCCACCCTCCAGCCCCTTTTTCTCCACCTCCTCTTTACGCAAATCACAGGGATCTGAGCCTGTTCCCGATAAAGCATTAATCTCTCGTGTCGGGCTCGTCAGACTCGTTAATGGAAAAAAAGGACGGTTGCGGCAACATTATGTACAAAATAAGTAAAAAATAATTTACGCAAAAACAACGCAAATAAACAAATCAGCTGAAAAGGAAAGAGATACAATTACTATTCCTTTTACATGTGACTTGAATGACCTTAAACACACATTGAAATCATATTTGAGGACATGTACTGCATACAAATCACTGGATAATAGTCTTCTAACCTTTCCATATTGTATGGGCCCATGTGATGTACCCCTTTCAGTTTAGGGATTAGTTCCATCCTGAAGTAAAAATCTGCATCTTCTATAAACACCTCAAATAAATGTGTTAGATTGACATATCTCAGGACTATTTCCTGTTGAGACAATAGATTTAACAGAGAGACAGAGAGAAGGAGAGAAAGAAAGAGAGAATGAGAAAGAGAGACTATAAAACTATAGCTGAAGAATGAAATGGAGCCTACAGTTTCTTCTGACACAAGGTTATTTACATTTCGGAAAGGTTATTTACATTTTGTCCCCATGTGCAGTTGCAAACTGTAGTCTGGGTTTTTTATGGCGGTTTTGAGCAGTGGCTTCTTCCTTGCTGAGCGGCCTTTCAGGTTATTTCGATATAGGACTTGTGGGGACACCGTACGGAAGGGTGTCATGAATATTACCTAAGGTGGCTCCCCTTCTTGTTCGGGTGGCGCTCGGCGGTCATCGTGGCCGGTCTACTAGCTGCCACCGATCCCTTTTATCTTTTTCGTTTGTTTTGGTCTAATTGTTTTCACCTGTTCCTTGTTGGGGTTTTGGGGTGGGTATTATTTAAGTTTGTTTAGCCCGCTGGTGTTTGTGCGGGCATGTTGTTATTGTACGTTAGTGGTGTATTGTTGATTTTGGGTTTTCGCTGTCCGGTGTTTGTAACAGTGGTATTGGGTTGTTGTTTGCACCTGTGTTTTTGGGTTTCACCCTATTTTGTACCTGTTCCTGTTACGGAGGACATTAAAGCGTTTTCCCCATTTACCTTCTGCTCTCTGCGTCTGACTCCACACCCATCACTCTCCCGTCGTTACAAAGGGTCTTCAGAATGGTCACCATCAGAAGGACAGGATGTCGTGTGTATTATAATGTATACTGTATACATTCAATTCTGTTTTATTCTTAATATTGTTTTATGTGTGTCTGATCAGCTTTGTTTTAATGTTTTGTGTGCTGCAGAGAGAGGATAATCCTGGTTGAATAAATACTTTAAATAGAAGCAACCATGGCTTCCGAGTGGCGCTGTAACATCTGCTTCCAACTCACACTCTCAAACACATAGATCCCCTGAACGCAGCTCACTCTCCAGATCCCAATCACCTGAATTCTGATCACCAATTCACACACCTGTATGTCATTATCACACACTATTTAGTTCAGTTCATTGCACCCCATCTTTGTGAGGTATTGTTTGTTTTGTGATACACTTCTATTCGGAGCGCTGGATTTCCTGTACTTTACGCTTCCTGTGTATGATAGTTTTTGCCTGCCTCACTAACAACCCCTTTTGCCTATTCCCTGTCTGTACCTTAGCCTATCGGATGTCCTGTTATCAACCTATTGCCTGATCTCCCGGACGAAGTTACTAGCCTTTTCCCTGCCTGTACTGTTGCCTTTTTCAACCCCCTGTGCATGACCTTCTGCTGGACCCGGTTACCTGCCTCCTCCTGGGGGCTTTTACACTAAACACCTGCTGCACCCTGCGCTTGAACCCAGCTCTCTGTCTCCCTTTGTGCTCATTACAGGCGCAGCGGTCTAAGGCACTGCAAGTCAGTGCAAGAGGCCCAGCATTGTCCGGGTTTGGCCGGGGTGTAGGCCGTCATCGTCAATAAGAATGTGTTCTTAACTGACATGCTTAGTTAAATAAAGGTTAAAGAAACTCTGAGGAGGCTCTGAGGTGTGGCCAGTCCTCTTCTGGCTGTGTCGGGTGGAGATTATAACAGAACATGGCCAAGATGTTCAAATGTTCATAGATGACCAGCAGTGTCAAATAATAATAATAATCACAGTGGTTGTAGAGGGTAAAAATGTGAGTTTGCATTTCATAGCCGAGCATTCAGAGTTAGAGACAGAAGGTGCGTCAGAGAGAGAGAGAGAGAGTCGAAAACAGCCTGTCCAGGACAAGGTAGCACATCCGGTGAACAGGTCAGGGTTCCATAGCCGCAGGCAGAACAGTTGAAACTGGAGCAGCAGCACAACCAGGTGGACTGGGGACAGCAACTAGTCATCAGGCCAGGTAGTCCTGAGGCATGGTCCCAGGGCTCAGGTCCTCCAGGAGGGGAGAGAGAAACAATTAGAGGGAGCATACTTAAACTCACATAGGACACCGGATAAGACAGGAGAAATACTCCAGACATAACAGAATGACCCTAGCCCCCCGACACAAACTATTGCAGCATAAATACTGGAGGCTGAGACAGGAGGGGTCGGGAGACACTGTGACCATGTCCAACGATACCCCTGGACAGGGCCAAAGAGGCAGTATATAACCCCACCCACTTTTCCAAAGCACAGCCCCCACACCAATAGAGGGATATCTTCAAACCACCAATTTACTACCCTGAGACAATGTTGAGTATAGCCCACACTGTCAAAAGCTGGCTACCACCCGATTACTTATCCCTGCACATTAGAGGCTGCTGCCCTATGTTAAATAAAATACCCAACATTTTATCAAAATTATTAAAATGTATTTTGTGCTTGCAGATGCCCTGTGTGGACAAAGTCATGGAACCTTATGACAATCAGATTAAATTAACTACATTTTTCAGAGAGAAAACTTGTAAATCGGTCCAATTCGACCGGGAAAAAAGGCAGGAGTGTTAAAGGGGTTTTGTCTGCTTTTTCATTTTTACCCATCTAACAACAGGTGCCCATCTTTGCAAGGCATTGCTTTGCCTAGCTGGCACCTTTTATATCCAGCCCAGGACTGGCAAGAGAAGAGAAAGAAGAATAGAAGACTCCTTCAGAGGTTTTAATTAAATAACGTTCTTTCCGGACTGTAGAATACAGGGGAGAATAACCACTTGGCCTGATCAGTTCTGTTCCAAGAGGTGTATTTTAGTAACAGAAGATGGAAACTTGGACTTTTCAACTTAAAATAATTTTGTGGAACATTGATAGCACCTCTTCATATTTGCTTTGGGATTGTTACATCCATGTTGTTGTGACATTTAAAAATCTAACTTCCAATTGTTGCTGCCTAGGAAAGCAGTTTAATGCTCATGATATGTAATGGCTATATATCTGGTTGAAAGTAACTGAGGTATTTATCTCTATTAGATCCTGGAAATTCAATTGACTCGAAGAGAAAAGAAGGCAGCTAACCCAGTATAAGGATCATCAACTAGATTCAGCCGTGGGCTGATGTTTACTTAAGCGGATGGTCAGGTTGGACAGAAGATAATCACAAATCATTTGTAGACTTCAACTTGACCGCAAGAATCTCAGATATACGTAATATTTGACTAAAACAATCATTTCAAACCTTGCTTACATTTGCGTGTCACATACCTTCAGAAAGTATTCACACCACTTGACTTATTGCACATTTTGTTGTGTTACAGTCTGAATTTAAAATGGATTACATTGAGATTTTGTGTCACTGGCCTACACTTAATGTCAAAGTGGAATTATGTTTGTAGAAATGTTTACAATTTAATAAAACATGAAAAGCGGAAATGTCTTGAGTCAATAAGTTTTCAACTCAATAATTTTTACACATTTGCTTAACAAGTCACAATCATTTGCATGTACTTACTCTGCGTGCAATAATAGTGTTTAACATGATTATTGAATGACTACCTCATATATGTACCCTACACACACAATTATCTATAAGGTCCCTCAGTAGAGCAGTGAATTTAAAACACAGATTCAACCACAAAGACAAAGGACATGCTGATCTCTGGTGGCCAAACCAGAGTCGTACACCCAACATCTCTGTGACCAAAGGATCTCGACGTTCAAGGACAGCTCAATCATAAATATAATAATTTTTCCGAATGAGTGGTTATTAGAGTGCTTAGGATTTGATTCCAATGAGCGTACTGTATAAAAGTCCAATAGAGAAATGCCTTTGTCTCTCTTCCTCCCCCCTTCCTCTCTCTGAATTCGCCATTGTGTTATATCCAAACTGTCATGTTTTGTTAGTCTTCTAGAGACCGTATTTACTGTATAATGTTAGTATACTTTGTGTATTCTCTAATTGTTTAATTAGTTAGTAAATAAATAATTGAGCCAACTTGTGTATCGCTGTGTAATGGTTTTCTGTGGAAAGAGAGGCGGACCAAAATGCAGCGTGGTTAGTTTTGTGCATCTTTTATAAAGATGAAAGTACAACAATCTACAAAACAAGAAACGTGACAAAATCAAACCAGTCCTATCTGGTGCAAATACAGAGACAGGAACAATCACCCACAAAACCCAACACAAAACAGGCTACCTAAATATGGTTCCCAATCAGAGACAATGACTAGCACCTGCCTCTGATTGAGAACCATATCAGGCCAAACATAGAAATAGACAAACCAGACACACAACATAGAATGCCCACCCAGCTCACGTCCTGACCAACACTACAACAAGGAAAACACACACGAACGATGGTCAGAACGTGACACGCTGATTCATAAATGAAATAGGGTTCGTGCAGAATACAAGAAATTACTATGTTCAAGGCGAGACTGACCGAGGTAATTATCCATTAAAAAGCGACTGTTATCTGTGATATGAAAATATCTTAGGAGATTTCAATTCGGAAGATAGTAACTCTTTAAACAAAAATTTCCTGTGATGGTCCCGACTTCCTAGTTAATAAATGTTTACATGATTAGTTTAATCATGTTATAATTAACCATAGAGTAACATTAGAAGTGCCCTTCCAAGAAGGCTCAAGGTAATTTGCCACAGATAAAATGATGTCAAATCACATTATATGTACAGTAGCTTTGATTGGACTGATAATGTCAGCTTCTTACTTTCAAAACATCAGGGATCCTTCCAGAACTGTGTCATTACACACACCTGGTCCCCATTCCCACTGATTGTAATTGTATAAATGTGCCCTTTGGTTCACCATTGGGCTGTTGATTATTGTTCCCATGTCCATTGGTCGTGTGAGTACCTATGCGGTGTCTTAGCCTGTGCTGCATGTTCTGTTCTTTGTGTATTACTGGTCTCATCCCATGTCGTTCTACGAGGTTTATCCGCGCTTTTTTGTTTGGGTACATCCCAGTGTTTTGAATACGTGTTTGTTTTGGGTGTATTAAAATCCCAGATGATGTATTCCTCCGCCTGTCTCCAAATCGTTTATACCAGTGTGACACAAAATCTTAGCTAGCAGTCATCATCATGAATCAAGTCGACAATCTACTGGCAAATCCTTTTTTATCCTTGTCAATTGGAGATAAATATTGCAGATAAATTATATATAACACATATCAGTGCTCATCGGCCATTGGACATGAACATTACACACAAGTTGGAAATCGCAAATTCCACCATGAGTGGTTTGTGCCTCACGCTAATAATTTGGTCTATTTGCCCCTCTTAATTTCACCTAATGTTCTTACTTGATGGTGCACATGCAGCCTATAACCTGTTTTAGAAAAATGCTTATATGCCCACTTTATTGATCCTAACTCTCATTTTGTGTACAGGGGGAAACCTGTAAAAACGCCCCCATGTTCTGAATTCGGTCGCTGTACATTTCAAAAGGGCTAAACAAATAGTTATATTGACTACGTCTGTCCTAACTCGCTCATTAATGTCTTAATCGAAATTATGGATTGTCTCTTACCTACCTGTCGTCCCCTTATGCCACAGTTTGTACAACTCAATTATCAGTAGAAACCACATTTGTTCATGCAAGTCAGCCATATCAGCTCTGTTTTTTTAGAAGGCAGTAAATGAGGCTGAATGAAGTGTTTCGCTGCCAGACAAGGCTCTGCTGAAAGCCAGGTGTAACAGTGGGGAAGATGTTGGGACTGCTTTATGTAAGCCCTAACAGTTTGTGGGCACCATTTGTCCCCGTTATAGTTCAATTAATGTATTGTTAAGTGTTGTGTTGTATAGTGGCTTTGCTGGCATGCATCCCACTTTCATTTATTTTTGCCCCCCCATGTTTTACACGCTAGAATTGCCACTTGCTGGGATACACAGTAGCAGATATCTGTCATTACATCTAAACCCCTGTAACTGACTGAAAATGGCCACATCAATGTACTAAGGTGAGGGTTATACTGATACCCTAAGTTTACTATAGTATGTATAGCAGTAGGGACTATTGGTATTTAATTGTAGGTAAAAACAACATGTGCTATAAAAAGTGTGCTTTTATAACAGGTTATTAATAACAGTCAATAACAGGCTATTAATTATATTACAGAGAGTGTCATGCCCTGGCCATAGAGAGGCTTTTATTCTCTGTTTTGGTTAGGCCAGGGTGTGACTAGGGTGGGCATTCTAGTTTCTTTATTTCTATGTTTATGTGGTTCCCAATCAGAGGCAGCTGTCTATCGTTGTCTCTGTTTGGGGATCATATATAAGTTGTCCTTTTCCATTGGGGTTTTGTGGGTAGTTATTTTCTGTTTAGTGTCTGCACCTGACAGAACAGTTTATTTGTTACTTTGTTCAAGTGTTTTTTGATTAATAAAACATTATGCACACTTACCACGCTACGTTTTGGTCCAAGCATTCCGACAAGAGCCGTGACAGCGAGTAAGGAACTTTCAGAGACAAGTACAAACAGTAATTTCCACAAAGATGATAGCCTTCCCAGAAGTATCTAAAGCAATGTGAAGATAAAGTTAATCAAACGTTAATTTATTAAACAAAACATTGGGATGACAGATTATTTGTTAATTATTACATGGATGAATTAATTCTTAAAGGTTATTTGGTTGTTTACTGGATGGATACTGTACATTGTCTGGCGATTTCATTCCTTAACTTCTGTAAACCTGTGGTGTTCCCGGTCAAAAATGACCGGTCATTAGAAATAACACACACACACACACACACACACACACACACCTCACTCCCCTTCTTGGCTTCCATGGCAACCCCCACAGGAACCTTTCCCGAATAGAATCTTTCCCCCACGGGAACCACACCTGTTGGCATTCTCACAAACAATCACAACATTGTTTCAATAATATATAGAACTTTTCTTGCAGCTCTGGAATATAAAGCATTATTGAGGCCTTCCTCACCATTCATTCTGTGGCAGCACAATGACCAAACGATATACTGTATGTGAGGCTCTTATCATATCTTTGATCATGACACTGGTTAGGAGGAGAGTCCTTGTTAAACTTTGACACAAAGTAGTCTGTAGAAAATTACGGACTTCTCTTGAAATCTGCGTGTTCTTCCAAAGCTCATTTGTCCTGAGTCTGCACAACACTGCCAGGACCTAGGATCAAGGGAGACACTCAAGTGTTCTAATACTATATCTCTTGACACATTGATGAAAATAATCATGGCCTCTAAACCTTCAAGCTGCATACTGGACCTATTCCAACTAAAACTACAAAAAGAGCTGCTTCCTATGCTTGGTCCTCCAATGTTGAACATAATAAACGACTCTCTATCCACCGGATGTGTACCAAACTCACTAAAAGCGGCAGTAATAAAGCCTCTCTTGAAAACGCCAAACCTTGACCCAGATTTTTTTTCAACTATTGGCCTAAATCGAATCTCCCATTCCTCTCAAAAAATTTTGAATTTTGATTAAAAAAAAAAAAGCTGCAGTAGCTCACTGCCTTCCTGAAGATAAACAATGTAAATGAAACACTTCAGTCTGGTTTTAGACGCCATCATAGCACTGAGACTGCACTTGTGAAGGTGGTAAATTACCTTTTATTCTGTGATCGTGCTCCGAGACCTTAGTGATGCTTTTGATACCATCGATCACCACATTCTTTTGGAGAGATTGGAAACGCAAATTGGTCTACACGGACAAGTTCTGGTCTTGTTTTTGATCTTATCTGTCCGAAAGATATCAGTTTGTTTCTGTAGATGGTTTGTCCTCTGACAAATCAACTGTGAATGTTGATGTTCCTCAAGGCTCCGTTTTAGGACCACTAATGTCTTCACTATATATTTTACCTCTTGGTGATGTCATTCGGGAAACATAATGTTAACTTTCACTGCTATGCAAGACGACACATCTGTACATTTCGATGAAACATGGTGAAGTCCCAAAATTGCCCTCCCTGGAAGCCTGTGTTTCCGTCACACTCGGACCTTTAATATCTCTGTTTTTTTTATTTATATTTTGGATAGGTCAGTGTGTGACGAGGGTAGGTATGCTAGTTTTGTATTGTCTAGGGTTTTTGTATGTCTAGGGGTTTAGTAGGTCTATGTATTTGTATGCCTATTGTGGCCTGGTATGGTTCCCAATCAGAGGCAGCTGTTTATCGTTGTCCCTGATTGGGGATCATATTTAGTTAGCCATTTTCCCTTTTGTGTTTGTGGGTTCTTGTTCTATGTTTAGTTGCCTATCTGCACTACTCATATTAGCTTCACGGTTCGTTTTGTTATTTTGTTCAGTGTTCATTCTTATAATAAAGAAGAATGGACGCATACCACGCGCGCCTTGGTCTCATTCGTATAACAAACGTGACAGTTTCATACATAAGGAAGTGGATGGCAGAAAATGTTCTACTTTTAAACTCGGACAAAACAGAGATGCTTGTTCTAGGTCCCAAGAAACAAAGAGATCTTATTTTGAATTTGACGCTTAATCTTGATGGTTGCACAGTCGACACAAATAAAACTGTGAAGGACCTCGGCGTTACTCTGGACCCTGATCTCTCTTTTGACTAACATATCAAGATTCAAGACTGTTTCAAAAACAGCTTTTTCCATCTACATAATATTGCAAAAAATCTGAAACTTTCTGTCCAGAAATTATGCAGAAAAATTAATCCATGCGTTTGTCACTTCTAGGTTAGACTACTGCAATGCTCTACTTTCCGGCTACCCGGATAAAGCACTAAATAAACCGGCTGCTAGAATCTTGACTACAACCAAATGAAAATATCATATTACTCCAGTGCTAGCCTTTCTACACTGGCTTCAGCTAGGGCTGATTTCAAGGTTTTACTGCTAACCTACAAAGTATTACATGGGCTTGCTGCTACCCACCTTTCCGATTTGGTCCCGCAGGCCTCCTTACTGTCCCTAGAATTTCGAAGCAAACAGCTGGAGGCAGGGCTTTGTCCTATAGAGCTCCATTTTTATGGAATGGTCTGCCTATCCATGTGAGAGACGCAGACTCAGTCTTGACATATAATTCTTAATTGAAGACTCATCTCTTCAGTAGGTCCTATGATTGAGTGTTGTCTGGCCCAAGAGTGTGAGGTGAATGGAAAGGCACTGGAGCAACGAACCACACTTGCTGTCTCTGCCTGGCCGGTTCCTCTCTCTCCACTGGGATTCTCTGCCTCTAACCCTATTACAGGGGCTGAGTCACTGGCTTACTGGTGCTCTTCCATGCCATCTCTAGGAGGGGTGCGTCACTTGAGTGGGTTGAGTCACTGACGTGAACTTCCTGTCTGGGTCCCCCCGTGGGTTGTGCTGTAGGGGAGATCATCGTGGGCTATCCTCGGCCTTTTCTCAGGATAGTACGTTAGTGGTTGAAGATATCCCTCTAGTGGTGTGGGCTGTCTTTGGCAAAGTGGGTGAGGACATATCCTGCCTGTTTGGCCCTGTCCCGGGGGTATCGTCGGACGGGAACACAGTGTCTCCCGACCCTTCCTATCGCAGCCTCCAGCTCTCTCTCTCTCTCTCTCTCTCTCTCTCTCTCTCTCTCTCTCTCTCTCTCTCTCTCTCTCTCTCTCTCACTCACTCTCTCACTCTCTCACTCACAGGATCTGAGCCCTAGGACCATGCCTCAACACTACCTGGCCTGATGACTCCTTGCTGTCCCCAGTCCACCTGGTTGTGCTGCGGCTTTGGAACACTGACCTGTTCACCGGACATTGTCCCAGACCTGCTCACCGGACATTGTCCCAGACCTGCAGTAGAGATACTCTGAATGATCGGCTATGAAAAGCCAACTGACATTTACTCCTGAGGTGCTGACCTGTTGCACCCTCTACAACTACTCAGAATATTATTATTTAACCTTGCTGGTCATCTACCCAGCACAGCCAGAAGAGTACTGGCCACCCCTCATAGCCTGGTTCCTCTCTAGGTTTCTTCCTAGGTTCTGGCCTTTCTATGGAGTTTTTCCTAGCCACCGTGCATCTACACATGCGTTGCTTGCTGTTTGGGGTTTTAGGCTGGGTTTCTGTACAGCACTTTGTGACATCAGCTGATGTAAGAAATGCTTTATGAATACATTTTGATTGATTGATCTGTGATAAATAGCACAATATGTTTCATCCGAGTATTTGTTATAGTCAAAATAATCCTTACATTCTCCTTTTTTTTAAACTCAAAAATGAGTTGTATGAGCTCAGGTCAACGAGGCTTACAGGCCATACATAGCAAATAGAAGTTCACAACATGTAATGTTCACAAGAACTTAAGTTGATAAAAAGATCAGCTATAATGGGGCAGTCATTTTGGACCTGGAACACAGAATTCAGTAACATAAAATGAACGCAACAGGAGGGTTAAACATGATGAAGTTATTAATTACACTTTGAATGGTGTATCAATCCACCCAGTCACTACATTGATACAGTTGTCCTTCCTAACTCAGGTGCTGAAGAGGAAGGAAACCATTCAGGGATTTCCCCATTAGGCCAATGGTGACTTTAAAACAGTTACAGAGTTTAATGGCTGTGATATGAGGCAACTGAGGATGGATCAACATCATTGTAGTTACCCCACAACATTAACATAAATGACAGAGTGAAAAGAAGGAAGCATGTACAATATAATATTCCAAAACATGCATCCTGTTTGCAACAAGGCACTACAGTAAAACAGTAAAAAATGTGGCAAAGAGATGTACTTCATGTCCTGAATACAAAGCGATATGTTTGGGGAAAATCCAACACAAAACATCACTTAGTACCACTCTTCATATTTTCCAGCATGGTGGTGGCTGCATCATGTTATGGGTATAATTGTCATCGGCAAGATTAGGGAGATTAAAAGAAGGGGGAAAAAACTGAATAGAGCTATGCGAAAGGAAAACCTGGTTCAGTCTGCTTTCTAACAGACACTGGGACACTAATTCACCTTTCAGCAGAACAATAAACTAAAACACAAGGCCAAATATACACTGGAGTTGCTTACCAAGACTTCATGAGTGGCCTAGTTACAGTTTTGACTTAAATTGGCTTGAAAATCTAAGGCTGTCTACCAACGGTCAACAACCAACTTTGAGAAAACTTGAACATTTTTAAAAGAATAATGTGCAAATTTTGTACAATCCAGGTGTGTAAAACTCTTGACTCACAGCTGTAATTGTTGCCAAAGAAGATTCTAAAATCTACTGACTCAGGGGTGTGAATATTTATCTAAATGAGATATTTTGGTATTTCATATTCAATAAATGTTTTCACTTTAGCTTCATGGGGTATTGTGTGTAGATGGGTGACAGAAAAAAATGATTGAAATCCTTTTTAAATCAGGCTGTAGCACAACAAAATGGGGAATAAGTCAAGGGGTATGAATACTTTCTGCAGGCACTGTATATCTATTATGCGTGGGAATTCTTTGGAACAGATTTTCAAAATTAAAATCACTTGTAGCTGATTTCCTAGTGTTGTGCAGTCTTTTATGTCCAACAATGTAAAAAACAACAACATTGTTGCTCTAATATATTGGAGGACAAATAAATCACCAATCACCAGTTTTCATTTAATAGGGTTTCAGTACATTTATCTTAATCCATCCCTTTAAGAACGGTGTACTTGTAATTAGAACTTTGTCGACAGACTACAATGCATTGAGAGAACGAGTTCCGAAAATAGGGATCAATGAAAGGGATCTATGTGTCTTAGTATCCGTTGCAGCACCAAATGGTAAACAAAGAAATACTCTGATCTTGTAGATTATTTAGGCACATTTTCGGGTTAGGAAAGTATGTATGAATCCTAAAAAAAACTGGTTTGGAGAGCCTTTATGGACAAAATATAGTAATGAATAAAAAATACAGCGGTTTAATTCAACCTGATAGTTGTCATATTCTTGTTCAATCCATGAAATATTGGAAGGTGGAAAGACGTGTATAATAGGGGTTGAACAGTAATCCTTTAAATCTACTCTCACTAATCATGGAACTCTACGGTCCAGTTGTTGTGAACCGTGCGCCAGGCACAGTGGCGGTTCTAGCTTGTATGGCTCCAGGTTTAGCCTGCTATGTGTGGTCTGAGTTTCATAATGATTCAAATAGGTTACATGTCCCAAATTATTGCTCAACGTTAGTCTAATATGATACACTAATACTAGCGACCATCGTTACAGCGTTACAGCAATCTACACACAATAACAACGCGAAAACAGGTTTTTAGAAATCTTTGCACATTTATTAAAAATAAAAACTGAAATATCTTATTTACATAAGTATTAAGACCCTTTGCTATGAGACTCGAAATTGAGCTCAGGTGCATCCTGTTACCATTGATAATTATTGAGATGTTTGTACAATTTGATTGGAGTCCACATGTAGTGAATTCAATTGAATGGACATGATTTGGAAAGGCACACACCTGTCTATATAAGGTCCTACAGTTGACAGTGCATATCAGAGCAAAAACCAAGCCATGAGGTCGAAGGAATTGTCCGTAGAGCTCCGAGACAGAATTGTGTCGAGGCACAGATCTGGGGAAGGGTACCAAAACATTTCTGCAATATTGAAGGTCCCCAAGAACACGGTGGCCTCCATCATTCTTAAATGGAAGAAGTTTGGAACCACCAAGACTCCTACTAGAAATGGCCACCGGCCAAACTGAGAAATCAGGGGAGAAGGGTCTT
The DNA here is from genome assembly GCF_023373465.1 of Oncorhynchus keta. NCBI lineage: Eukaryota > Metazoa > Chordata > Actinopteri > Salmoniformes > Salmonidae > Oncorhynchus > Oncorhynchus keta. Next base: position 69,701,524 of record NC_068455.1, on the reverse strand, counting down.
GGTCAGGGAGGTGACAAAGAACCTGATGGTCACTCTGACAGAACTCTAGAGTTCCTCCGTGGATATGAGAGAACCTTCCAGAAGGACAACCATCTCTGCAGCACTCCAGCAATAGGGCCTTTATGGTAGAGTGGCCAGATTGAAGCCATTACTCAGTAAAAGGCACATGACAGCCAGCTTGGAGTTTGCCAAAAGCCACCTAAAGACTCTCAGACCATGAGAAACAAGATTCTCTGGTTTGATGAGACCAAGATTAAACTCTTTGGCCTGAATGACAAGCGTCATGTCTGGAGGAAACCTGGCACAATCCCTACAGGGAAGAATGGTGGTGACAGCATCGTGCTGTGTGATGTTTTTCAGTGGCAGGGACTGGGAGACTAGTCAGCATCAATGCTAAATCCGCAAAGAACAGAGAGATCCTTGATGAAAACATGCTCCAGAGTGCTCAGGACCTCAGACTGGGGCAAAGGTTCACCTTCCAACAGGACAACGACCCTAAGCACACAGCCAAGACAACGTAAGAGTGGCTTCGGGTCAGCTTTGGGACAAGTCACTGAATGTCTTTGAGTGGCCCAGCCAGAGCCATCTCTGGAGAGAAAATACCAGTGGAGCAATGATCCACATCCAACCTGACAGAGTTTGAGAGGATCTGCAGAGAAGAATGTGAGAAACTCCCCAAATGCAGGTGGGCCAAGCTTGTAGCATCATACCCAAGACTCAAGGCTGTAATCGCTGCCAACTGTGCTTCAACAAAGTACTGAATAGTTCTGAATAGTTATGTAAATGTGATATCCCTGTTTTTATTTTCAATACCTTTGTAAAAATGTATAAAAAGCAGTTTTTGCTTTGTCATTATGGGGTGTTGTGTGTAGATTGATGAGGGGGGAAAACATGTAATCAATTTTAGAATAAGGCTGTAACGTAATAAAATGTAGAACAAGTCAAGACGTCTAAATACTTTCCGAATGCGCTGTATGTATAAAAGTATGTAGACAACCCTTCAAATGAATGGATTTGGTTATTTCAGTCACACCCATAGCTGACAGTTGTATAAAATTGAGCACACTGCCGTGCAATCTCCATAGACAAACATGGGCGGTAGAATGATCTTATTGAAGCGCTCAGTGACTTTCAACGTGGCACCGTCAGTTTGTCGTGCTAGCGCTGCCCCGGTCAACTGTAAGTGCTGTTATTGTGAAGTGGAAACATAGGAGAAACAACGGATCAGCCGCCTTAGTGGTAGGCCGCACAAGCTCACAGAATGGAAAGTCAGCACAAGAACTGTTCTTTGGGAGCTTCATGAAATGGGTTTCCATGACCGAGCGAAAGATCACTATGTGCAATGCCAAGCGCTGGCTGGAGTGGTTTAAAGCTTGCCGCCGTTGGACTCTGGAGCAGTGGAAACGCATTCTCTGGAGTGGTTTAAAGCTTGCCGCCGTTGGACTCTGGAGCAGTGGAAACGCGTTCTCTGGAGTGGTTTAAAGCTTGCCGCCGTTGGACTCTGGAGCAGTGGAAACGCATTCTCTGGAGTGGTTTAAAGCTTGCCGCCGTTGGACTCTGGAGCAGTGGAAACGCATTCTCTGGAGTGGTTTAAAGCTTGCCGCCGTTGGACTCTGGAGCAGTGGAAACGCATTCTCTGGAGTGGTTTAAAGCTTGCCGCCGTTGGACTCTGGAGCAGTGGAAACGCGTTCTCTGGAGTGGTTTAAAGCTTGCCGCCGTTGGACTCTGGAGCAGTGGAAACGCATTCTCTGGAGTGGTTTAAAGCTTGCCGCCGTTGGACTCTGGAGCAGTGGAAACGCATTCTCTGGAGTGGTTTAAAGCTTGCCACCATTGGACTCTGGAGCAGTGGAAACGCATTCTCTGGAGTGGTTTAAAGCTTGCCGCCGTTGGACTCTGGAGCAGTGGAAACGCATTCTCTGGAGTGGTTTAAAGCTTGCCACCATTGGACTCTGGAGCAGTGGAAACGCATTCTCTGGAGTGGTTTAAAGCTTGCCGCCGTTGGACTCTGGAGCAGTGGAAACGCGTTCTCTGGAGTGGTTTAAAGCTTGCCGCCGTTGGACTCTGGAGCAGTGGAAACGCATTCTCTGGAGTGGTTTAAAGCTTGCCGCCGTTGGACTCTGGAGCAGTGGAAACGCATTCTCTGGAGTGGTTTAAAGCTTGCCACCATTGGACTCTGGAGCAGTGGAAACGCGTTCTCTGGAGTGGTTTAAAGCTTGCCACCATTGGACTCTGGAGCAGTGGAAACGCATTCTCTGGAGTGGTTTAAAGCTTGCCGCCGTTGGACTCTGGAGCAGTGGAAACGCATTCTCTGGAGTGGTTTAAAGCTTGCCGCCGTTGGACTCTGGAGCAGTGGAAACGCATTCTCTGGAGTGGTTTAAAGCTTGCCACCATTGGACTCTGGAGCAGTGGAAACGCATTCTCTGGAGTGGTTTAAAGCTTGCCACCATTGGACTCTGGAGCAGTGGAAACGCATTCTCTGGAGTGGTTTAAAGCTTGCCGCCGTTGGACTCTGGAGCAGTGGAAACGCATTCTCTGGAGTGGTTTAAAGCTTGCCGCCGTTGGACTCTGGAGCAGTGGAAACGCGTTCTCTGGAGTGGTTTAAAGCTTGCCGCCGTTGGACTCTGGAGCAGTGGAAACGCATTCTCTGGAGTGGTTTAAAGCTTGCCGCCGTTGGACTCTGGAGCAGTGGAAACGCATTCTCTGGAGTGGTTTAAAGCTTGCCGCCGTTGGACTCTGGAGCAGTGGAAACGCGTTCTCTGGAGTGGTTTAAAGCTTGCCGCCGTTGGACTCTGGAGCAGTGGAAACGCATTCTCTGGAGTGGTTTAAAGCTTGCCGCCGTTGGACTCTGGAGCAGTGGAAACGCGTTCTCTGGAGTGGTTTAAAGCTTGCCGCCGTTGGACTCTGGAGCAGTGGAAACGCATTCTCTGGAGTGGTTTAAAGCTTGCCGCCGTTGGACTCTGGAGCAGTGGAAACGCGTTCTCTGGAGTGGTTTAAAGCTTGCCGCCGTTGGACTCTGGAGCAGTGGAAACGCATTCTCTGGAGTGGTTTAAAGCTTGCCGCCGTTGGACTCTGGAGCAGTGGAAACGCGTTCTCTGGAGTGGTTTAAAGCTTGCCGCCGTTGGACTCTGGAGCAGTGGAAACGCATTCTCTGGAGTGGTTTAAAGCTTGCCGCCGTTGGACTCTGGAGCAGTGGAAACGCGTTCTCTGGAGTGGTTTAAAGCTTGCCGCCGTTGGACTCTGGAGCAGTGGAAACGCATTCTCTGGAGTGGTTTAAAGCTTGCCGCCGTTGGACTCTGGAGCAGTGGAAACGCGTTCTCTGGAGTGGTTTAAAGCTTGCCGCCGTTGGACTCTGGAGCAGTGGAAACGCATTCTCTGGAGTGGTTTAAAGCTTGCCGCCGTTGGACTCTGGAGCAGTGGAAACGCATTCTCTGGAGTGGTTTAAAGCTTGCCGCCGTTGGACTCTGGAGCAGTGGAAACGCATTCTCTGGAGTGGTTTAAAGCTTGCCGCCGTTGGACTCTGGAGCAGTGGAAACGCATTCTCTGGAGTGGTTTAAAGCTTGCCGCCGTTGGACTCTGGAGCAGTGGAAACGCATTCTCTGGAGTGGTTTAAAGCTTGCCGCCGTTGGACTCTGGAGCAGTGGAAACGCATTCTCTGGAGTGGTTTAAAGCTTGCCGCCGTTGGACTCTGGAGCAGTGGAAACGCGTTCTCTGGAGTGGTTTAAAGCTTGCCGCCGTTGGACTCTGGAGCAGTGGAAACGCATTCTCTGGAGTGGTTTAAAGCTTGCCGCCGTTGGACTCTGGAGCAGTGGAAACGCGTTCTCTGGAGTGGTTTAAAGCTTGCCGCCGTTGGACTCTGGAGCAGTGGAAACGCATTCTCTGGAGTGGTTTAAAGCTTGCCGCCGTTGGACTCTGGAGCAGTGGAAACGCGTTCTCTGGAGTGGTTTAAAGCTTGCCGCCGTTGGACTCTGGAGCAGTGGAAACGCATTCTCTGGAGTGGTTTAAAGCTTGCCGCCGTTGGACTCTGGAGCAGTGGAAACGCGTTCTCTGGAGTGGTTTAAAGCTTGCCGCCGTTGGACTCTGGAGCAGTGGAAACGCATTCTCTGGAGTGGTTTAAAGCTTGCCGCCGTTGGACTCTGGAGCAGTGGAAACGCGTTCTCTGGAGTGGTTTAAAGCTTGCCGCCGTTGGACTCTGGAGCAGTGGAAACGCATTCTCTGGAGTGGTTTAAAGCTTGCCGCCGTTGGACTCTGGAGCAGTGGAAACGCATTCTCTGGAGTGGTTTAAAGCTTGCCACCGTTGGACTCTGGAGCAGTGGAAACGCATTCTCTGGAGTGGTTTAAAGCTTGCCGCCATTGGACTCTGGAGCAGTGGAAACGCATTCTCTGGAGTGGTTTAAAGCTTGCCGCCGTTGGACTCTGGAGCAGTGGAAACGCGTTCTCTGGAGTGGTTTAAAGCTTGCCGCCGGTGGACTCTGGAGCAGTGGAAACGCATTCTCTGGAGTGGTTTAAAGCTTGCCGCCGTTGGACTCTGGAGCAGTGGAAACGCGTTCTCTGGAGTGGTTTAAAGCTTGCCGCCGTTGGACTCTGGAGCAGTGGAAACGCATTCTCTGGAGTGGTTTAAAGCTTGCCGCCGTTGGACTCTGGAGCAGTGGAAACGCGTTCTCTGGAGTGGTTTAAAGCTTGCCGCCGTTGGACTCTGGAGCAGTGGAAACGCGTTCTCTGGAGTGGTTTAAAGCTTGCCGCCGTTGGACTCTGGAGCAGTGGAAACGCGTTCTCTGGAGTGGTTTAAAGCTTGCCGCCGTTGGACTCTGGAGCAGTGGAAACGCATTCTCTGGAGTGGTTTAAAGCTTGCCGCCGTTGGACTCTGGAGCAGTGGAAACGCATTCTCTGGAGTGGTTTAAAGCTTGCCACCATTGGACTCTGGAGCAGTGGAAACGCGTTCTCTGGAGTGGTTTAAAGCTTGCCGCCATTGGACTCTGGAGCAGTGGAAACGCATTCTCTGGAGTGGTTTAAAGCTTGCCGCCGTTGGACTCTGGAGCAGTGGAAACGCATTCTCTGGAGTGGTTTAAAGCTTGCCGCCGTTGGACTCTGGAGCAGTGGAAACGCATTCTCTGGAGTGGTTTAAAGCTTGCCGCCGTTGGACTCTGGAGCAGTGGAAACGCATTCTCTGGAGTGGTTTAAAGCTTGCCGCCGTTGGACTCTGGAGCAGTGGAAACGCATTCTCTGGAGTGGTTTAAAGCTTGCCGCCGTTGGACTCTGGAGCAGTGGAAACGCATTCTCTGGAGTGGTTTAAAGCTTGCCGCCGTTGGACTCTGGAGCAGTGGAAACGCATTCTCTGGAGTGGTTTAAAGCTTGCCGCCGTTGGACTCTGGAGCAGTGGAAACGCGTTCTCTGGAGTGGTTTAAAGCTTGCCGCCGTTGGACTCTGGAGCAGTGGAAACGCGTTCTCTGGAGTGGTTTAAAGCTTGCCGCCGTTGGACTCTGGAGCAGTGGAAACGCGTTCTCTGGAGTGGTTTAAAGCTTGCCGCCGTTGGACTCTGGAGCAGTGGAAACGCATTCTCTGGAGTGGTTTAAAGCTTGCCGCCGTTGGACTCTGGAGCAGTGGAAACGCGTTCTCTGGAGTGGTTTAAAGCTTGCCGCCGTTGGACTCTGGAGCAGTGGAAACGCATTCTCTGGAGTGGTTTAAAGCTTGCCGCCGTTGGACTCTGGAGCAGTGGAAACGCGTTCTCTGGAGTGGTTTAAAGCTTGCCGCCGTTGGACTCTGGAGCAGTGGAAACGCATTCTCTGGAGTGGTTTAAAGCTTGCCGCCGTTGGACTCTGGAGCAGTGGAAACGCATTCTCTGGAGTGGTTTAAAGCTTGCCGCCGTTGGACTCTGGAGCAGTGGAAACGCATTCTCTGGAGTGGTTTAAAGCTTGCCACCATTGGACTCTGGAGCAGTGGAAACGCATTCTCTGGAGTGGTTTAAAGCTTGCCGCCGTTGGACTCTGGAGCAGTGGAAACGCGTTCTCTGGAGTGGTTTAAAGCTTGCCGCCGGTGGACTCTGGAGCAGTGGAAACGCATTCTCTGGAGTGGTTTAAAGCTTGCCGCCGTTGGACTCTGGGGCAGTGGAAACGCGTTCTCTGGAGTGGTTTAAAGCTTGCCGGCGTTGGACTCTGGAGCAGTGGAAACGCATTCTCTGGAGTGGTTTAAAGCTTGCCGCCGTTGGACTCTGGAGCAGTGGAAACGCGTTCTCTGGAGTGGTTTAAAGCTTGCCGCCGTTGGACTCTGGAGCAGTGGAAACGCGTTCTCTGGAGTGGTTTAAAGCTTGCCGCCGTTGGACTCTGGAGCAGTGGAAACGCGTTCTCTGGAGTGGTTTAAAGCTTGCCGCCGTTGGACTCTGGAGCAGTGGAAACGCATTCTCTGGAGTGGTTTAAAGCTTGCCGCCGTTGGACTCTGGAGCAGTGGAAACGCATTCTCTGGAGTGGTTTAAAGCTTGCCACCATTGGACTCTGGAGCAGTGGAAACGCGTTCTCTGGAGTGGTTTAAAGCTTGCCGCCATTGGACTCTGGAGCAGTGGAAACGCATTCTCTGGAGTGGTTTAAAGCTTGCCGCCGTTGGACTCTGGAGCAGTGGAAACGCATTCTCTGGAGTGGTTTAAAGCTTGCCGCCGTTGGACTCTGGAGCAGTGGAAACGCATTCTCTGGAGTGGTTTAAAGCTTGCCGCCGTTGGACTCTGGAGCAGTGGAAACGCATTCTCTGGAGTGGTTTAAAGCTTGCCGCCGTTGGACTCTGGAGCAGTGGAAACGCATTCTCTGGAGTGGTTTAAAGCTTGCCGCCGTTGGACTCTGGAGCAGTGGAAACGCGTTCTCTGGAGTGGTTTAAAGCTTGCCGCCGTTGGACTCTGGAGCAGTGGAAACGCATTCTCTGGAGTGGTTTAAAGCTTGCCACCGTTGGACTCTGGAGCAGTGGAAACGCATTCTCTGGAGTGGTTTAAAGCTTGCCGCCGTTGGACTCTGGAGCAGTGGAAACGCGTTCTCTGGAGTGGTTTAAAGCTTGCCGCCGTTGGACTCTGGAGCAGTGGAAACGCATTCTCTGGAGTGGTTTAAAGCTTGCCGCCGTTGGACTCTGGAGCAGTGGAAACGCATTCTCTGGAGTGGTTTAAAGCTTGCCGCCGTTGGACTCTGGAGCAGTGGAAACGCGTTCTCTGGAGTGGTTTAAAGCTTGCCGCCGTTGGACTCTGGAGCAGTGGAAACGCATTCTCTGGAGTGGTTTAAAGCTTGCCGCCGTTGGACTCTGGAGCAGTGGAAACGCGTTCTCTGGAGTGGTTTAAAGCTTGCCGCCGTTGGACTCTGGAGCAGTGGAAACGCATTCTCTGGAGTGGTTTAAAGCTTGCCGCCGTTGGACTCTGGAGCAGTGGAAACGCGTTCTCTGGAGTGGTTTAAAGCTTGCCGCCGTTGGACTCTGGAGCAGTGGAAACGCATTCTCTGGAGTGGTTTAAAGCTTGCCGCCGTTGGACTCTGGAGCAGTGGAAACGCGTTCTCTGGAGTGGTTTAAAGCTTGCCGCCGTTGGACTCTGGAGCAGTGGAAACGCGTTCTCTGGAGTGGTTTAAAGCTTGCCGCCGTTGGACTCTGGAGCAGTGGAAATGCATTCTCTGGAGTGGTTTAAAGCTTGCCGCCGTTGGACTCTGGAGCAGTGGAAACGCGTTCTCTGGAGTGGTTTAAAGCTTGCCGCCGTTGGACTCTGGAGCAGTGGAAACGCATTCTCTGGAGTGGTTTAAAGCTTGCCGCCGTTGGACTCTGGAGCAGTGGAAACGCGTTCTCTGGAGTGGTTTAAAGCTTGCCGCCGTTGGACTCTGGAGCAGTGGAAACGCGTTCTCTGGAGTGGTTTAAAGCTTGCCGCCGTTGGACTCTGGAGCAGTGGAAACGCATTCTCTGGAGTGGTTTAAAGCTTGCCGCCGTTGGACTCTGGAGCAGTGGAAACGCATTCTCTGGAGTGGTTTAAAGCTTGCCGCCGTTGGACTCTGGAGCAGTGGAAACGCATTCTCTGGAGTGGTTTAAAGCTTGCCGCCATTGGACTCTGGAGCAGTGGAAACGCATTCTCTGGAGTGGTTTAAAGCTTGCCGCCGTTGGACTCTGGAGCAGTGGAAACGCGTTCTCTGGAGTGGTTTAAAGCTTGCCGCCGGTGGACTCTGGAGCAGTGGAAACGCATTCTCTGGAGTGGTTTAAAGCTTGCCGCCGTTGGACTCTGGAGCAGTGGAAACGCGTTCTCTGGAGTGGTTTAAAGCTTGCCGCCGTTGGACTCTGGAGCAGTGGAAACGCATTCTCTGGAGTGGTTTAAAGCTTGCCGCCGTTGGACTCTGGAGCAGTGGAAACGCGTTCTCTGGAGTGGTTTAAAGCTTGCCGCCGTTGGACTCTGGAGCAGTGGAAACGCGTTCTCTGGAGTGGTTTAAAGCTTGCCGCCGTTGGACTCTGGAGCAGTGGAAACGCGTTCTCTGGAGTGGTTTAAAGCTTGCCGCCGTTGGACTCTGGAGCAGTGGAAACGCATTCTCTGGAGTGGTTTAAAGCTTGCCGCCGTTGGACTCTGGAGCAGTGGAAACGCATTCTCTGGAGTGGTTTAAAGCTTGCCACCATTGGACTCTGGAGCAGTGGAAACGCGTTCTCTGGAGTGGTTTAAAGCTTGCCGCCATTGGACTCTGGAGCAGTGGAAACGCATTCTCTGGAGTGGTTTAAAGCTTGCCGCCGTTGGACTCTGGAGCAGTGGAAACGCATTCTCTGGAGTGGTTTAAAGCTTGCCGCCGTTGGACTCTGGAGCAGTGGAAACGCATTCTCTGGAGTGGTTTAAAGCTTGCCGCCGTTGGACTCTGGAGCAGTGGAAACGCATTCTCTGGAGTGGTTTAAAGCTTGCCGCCGTTGGACTCTGGAGCAGTGGAAACGCATTCTCTGGAGTGGTTTAAAGCTTGCCGCCGTTGGACTCTGGAGCAGTGGAAACGCGTTCTCTGGAGTGGTTTAAAGCTTGCCGCCGTTGGACTCTGGAGCAGTGGAAACGCATTCTCTGGAGTGGTTTAAAGCTTGCCACCATTGGACTCTGGAGCAGTGGAAACGCATTCTCTGGAGTGGTTTAAAGCTTGCCGCCGTTGGACTCTGGAGCAGTGGAAACGCGTTCTCTGGAGTGGTTTAAAGCTTGCCGCCGTTGGACTCTGGAGCAGTGGAAACGCATTCTCTGGAGTGGTTTAAAGCTTGCCGCCGTTGGACTCTGGAGCAGTGGAAACGCATTCTCTGGAGTGGTTTAAAGCTTGCCGCCGTTGGACTCTGGAGCAGTGGAAACGCATTCTCTGGAGTGGTTTAAAGCTTGCCGCCGTTGGACTCTGGAGCAGTGGAAACGCGTTCTCTGGAGTGGTTTAAAGCTTGCCGCCGTTGGACTCTGGAGCAGTGGAAACGCATTCTCTGGAGTGGTTTAAAGCTTGCCGCCGTTGGACTCTGGAGCAGTGGAAACGCGTTCTCTGGAGTGGTTTAAAGCTTGCCGCCGTTGGACTCTGGAGCAGTGGAAACGCGTTCTCTGGAGTGGTTTAAAGCTTGCCGCCGTTGGACTCTGGAGCAGTGGAAACGCATTCTCTGGAGTGGTTTAAAGCTTGCCGCCGTTGGACTCTGGAGCAGTGGAAACGCATTCTCTGGAGTGGTTTAAAGCTTGCCGCCGTTGGACTCTGGAGCAGTGGAAACGCATTCTCTGGAGTGGTTTAAAGCTTGCCGCCGTTGGACTCTGGAGCAGTGGAAACGCATTCTCTGGAGTGGTTTAAAGCTTGCCGCCGTTGGACTCTGGAGCAGTGGAAACGCGTTCTCTGGAGTGAACACTTCTCCATCTAACCATCTGGCAGTGCGTCGAACGAATCTGGGTTTGGCGGATGCCAGGAAAATGCTACCTGCCCCAATGCATAGTGCCAACTGTACAGTTTGGTTGAGGATGAATAATGGTCTATGGCTTTTTTTCATGGTTCGGGCTAGTTCCCTTAGTTCTAGTGAAGGGAAATCTTAATGCTACAGCATACAATGACATTCTTGATGATTATGTGCTTCCAACTCTGTGGCAACAGTTTGGGGAAGGCCCTTTCCTGGTTCAGTATGACAATGCCCCTGTGCGCAAAACAAGTTCTCAACAGAAATGGTTTGTCGAGATTGGTGTGGACGAACTGGACGAACTGCAAATATCCCTGACCTCAAGCCTATCGAACACCTTTGGGATCATTTGGAATACTGACGACAAGCCAGGCCTAATCGCCCAACATCATAGCCGACCTCACTAATGCTCTTGCGGCTGAATGGAAGCAAGTCCCAGCAGTAATGTTTCAACATCTAGTAGAAAGCTTTCCCAGAAGAGTGGAGGCTGTTATAGCAGCAAAGGGGGGACCAACTCCATATTAAAGCCCATGATTTTGGTATGAGATGTTCGACGAGCAGGTGTCCACATACATGTAGTGTTTATCTTATTGAGAAGTAACTGAGGTTCTCATCTGTATTGGATGCTTGAAATTGTAGCCGGTCACTCAAAACAACCAATACTTTAGCAAATATATATATATTTACGTTTGAATCATTCAGCAGAACCTCTTATCCAGAGTGACTTACAGTGAGTGCACAAATGTTTTGTACTGTTCCCCTGTAGAAATTGAACCCACAATCTTACCGTTGCAAGCACTGCGCTCTACCAACTGAGCCACATGGGCTAGAATTGATATTTATTTTAGCACAATGACAAAATCATTTAAATCAGTACAAAAGACACATCTGTTGGTAGGTATTTATTTCAATACATATTCTAATACCCGTGTTGTGAAAATTACGTCACAAATCATTCATTACTGTTAAACGTTTCATTAGGCTGGTACATTAAGCTTTACCAATTATATCTTCATATATTTATTTACATCACTGGTATTCCTTACCCTCACCAAACAGCCAAAATGTAATAATTCCATTATTGTTTGCATCTGCGTTATATTATATATTTTTCTATGTTCATAATATATTTCCTTTATATATTTTCTTGTCTGTAAATAACCCAGAGCATCTAGGTGAATCGGTTGAGCAAATGTTATATTTTCAGAGGCAATTCAGTTCCAACACAACTGTTCAAATGTTGTGTCTGTCACGGTTCATGAATCCACTGCCTCCCTCTCTCTTTCTCTCAATTCAATTCAATTCAATTCAAGGGCTTTATTGGCATGGGAAACATGTGTTAACATTGCCAAAGCAAGTGAGGTAGACAACATACAAAGTGAATATATAAAGTGAAAAACAACAAAAATTAACAGTAAACATTACACATACAACAGTTTCAAAACAGTAAAGACATTACAAATGTCATATATATATATATATATATATATATATATATATATATATATATATATATATATACATATACACAATGTACAAATAATTAAAGGACACAAGATAAAATAAATAAGCATAAATATGGGTTGTATTTACAATGGTGTTTGTTCTTCACTGGTTGCCCTTTTCTCGTGGCAACGGGTCACAAATCTTGCTGCTGTGATGGCACACTGTGGAATTTCACCCAGTAGGTATGGGAGTTTTTCAAAATTGGATATGTTTTCGAATTCTTTGTGGATCTGTGTGATCTGGGGGAAATATGTCTCTCTAATATGGTCATACATTGGGCAGGAGGTTAGGAAGTGCAGCTCAGTTTCCACCTCATTTTGTGGGCAGTGAGCACATAGCCTGTCTTCTCTTGAGAGCCATGTCTGCCTACGGCGGCCTTTCTCAATAGCAAGGCTATGCTCACTGAGTCTGTACATAGTCAAAGCTTTCCTTAATTTTGGGTCAGTCACAGTGGTCAGGTATTCTGCCGCTGTGTACTCTCTGTGTAGGGCCAAATAGCATTCTAGTTTGCTCTGTTTTTTTGTTAATTCTTTCCAATGTGTTAAGTAATTATCTTTTTGTTTTCTCATGATTTGGTTGGGTCTAATTGTGCTGTTGTCCTGGGGCTCTGTAGGGTGTGTTTGTGTTTGTGAACAGAGCCCCAGGACCAGTTTGCTTAGGGGACTCTTCTCCAGGTTCATCTCTCTGTTTGTGATGGCTTTGTTATGGAAGGTTTGTGAATCGCTTCCTTTTAGGTGGTTGTAGAATTTAATGGCTCTTTTCTGGATTTTGATAATTAGTGGGTATCGGCCTAATTCTGCTCTGCATGCATTATTTGGTGTTTTACGTTGTACACGGAGGATATTTTTGCAGAATTCTGCGTGCAGAGTCTCAATTTGGTGTTTGTCCCATTTTGTGAAGTCTTGGTTGGTGAGCGGACCCCAGACCTCACAACCATAAAGGGCAATGGGCTCTATGACTGATTCAAGTATTTTTAGCCAAATCCTAATTGGTATGTTGAAATTTATGTTTCTTTTGATGGCATAGAATGCCCTTCTTGCCTTGTCTCTCAGATCGTTCACACCTTTGTGGAAGTTACCTGTGGCGCTGATGTTTAGGCCAAGGTATGTATAGTTTTTGTGTGCTCTAGGGCAACAGTGTCGAGATGGAATTTGTATTTGTGGTCCTGGTGACTCAACCTTTTTGGAACACCATTATTTTGGTCTTACTGAGATTTACTGTCAGGGCCCAGGTCTGACAGAATCTGTGCATAAGATCTAGGTGCTGCTGTAGGCCCTCCTTGGTTGGTGACAGAAGCACCAGATCATCAGCAAACAGCAGACATTTGACTTCGGATTCTAGCAGGGGAGGCCGGGTGCTGCAGACTTTTCTAGTGCCCGCGCCAGTTCGTTGATATATATGTTGAAGAGGGTGGGGCTTAAGCTGCATCCCTGTCTAACCCCACGACCCTGTGTGAAGAAATGTGTGTGTTTTTGCCAATTTTAACCGCACACTTGTTGTTTGTGTACATGGATTTTATAATGTCATATGTTTTACCCCCAACACCACTTTCCATCAGTTTGTATAGCAGACCCTCATGCCAAATTGAGTCGAAGGCTTTTTTGAAATCAACAAAGCATGAGAAGACTTTGCCTTTGTTTTGGTTTGTTTGGTTGTCAATTAAGGTGTGCAGGGTGAATACATGGTCTGTTGTATGGTAATTTGGTAAAAAGCCAATTTTCTCTCTCTCTCTCTCTCTCTCTCTCTCTCTCTCTCTCTCCCGTGTTTGTGTGGGCGTGGTTCCCAATCTCGGCCTGATTGTCTGCGCCAGCTGGAACCCCTTATCTTCCCTTTATATGTTCTGTAACCAGTGTTTCTTGTTGTCAGATCGTTGTTACTTCCCTGAGGTTGTGTTGTTACTTCCCTGAGGTTGTGTTGTTACTTCCCTGAGGTTGTGTCGTGTGTCCGTGCTCATCTCTCGCCGCCCTTGTGTGGATTATCTGCTGTGCTCCTTCCTACCTATCCGGACACACTCCCCTGGATTTCTCAGCACGCTATCATCGGAAGATGCGCCCTAGTCCCTGGGTCCGATTCCGTCTGAGTACAGTCTGTCTGTCCTGTTGCTGCTGTAAACTGTATTTATTAAACCATCGTTGCTTGCATCTTGCATCCGCCTCTGTATTGTCACAGAGTCTTTGACAAAGCCTCTAGGCTAAAACACTGGGTTGCTGTTCTGCTGGCTACTAATATTTACATGTTGAAAAATAACAATGATAAAATAATGATGCTATACTCCTCTTATGTTGTATTGTCTTGTAAACACAAAGTAATAAAACAAAGCATAACTGCCATAATTTCTGCCCTTTTCCCCTAAAACAGACTTAAAATGCCTCCAATTCACCATTCTAGCTCCTCATTCACCCTTCAGGTCTTTGATTAGCAATGGCTCCAACTCCTTCAGGATCTCATAGAAAATATTTTTCGCTTTGATGCCACTTGACCTCAAAGGTCCCATGTAGAGCTCCCTCATCTGGTCCTGTGTGGTGCGTTTGGCCATTACTGTACTGTAGCCCTCGTCAGTGATGACTCTCTTGGCCAGGATTTGATCCAATATGTGCTTCACCTGGCACATTCTCTGGATAATGTCTGTCCGGTGGAGGTCCACAAAGTGCAGGTCTGAGGCAAAGAATGGTTGTAGGACAATTGCATTTAAAGACAATGAAATTCACACATGTAATACACTAAAAACGAAATTAAAACCATGATAAATTGTGCTGAAGCTTGGATGCTACAGAAGATTATTAGGGTAATTTCAAGAGTAAAAAAGAAATGGCAAACGGTGGTGGTACTTATATTTTAGATTTTTTTGCATGATGGTACTTTAAAAAAGTGGAAATATTTCGAGATTAACCTGTTGATCCTACCCCCTACTTTTTCGAACATTCTGTTAAAAATCGCGCAACATTTCAGCGCCCTGCTACTCATGCCAGGAATATAGTATATGCATATGATTAGTATTTGTGGATAGAAAACACTCAGACGTTTCTAAAACTGGCTGCGTTTCGTCGAAAAGCGCAGGAAAATCTGATCACTGAAAATGGGAAAATATATCAATGCGCCACTTGAATGTATTGTTGAATAGAAACCACATTACCTGGAGCCGAGGTTGCAATACCTACAGCTTCCACACAATGTCAACAGTCTTGTCATTTGCCTAGGATTTGTTTCTTGGTCAAACGGACAAGAGACAGCCCATTTCTTCCGGTCTCCGACCGTATATTTTGGTTGAGATTTACCCGGACATTATTTCAAGACGTACAGTTATAGAATATACATCGCCTCGTGATCAATTTGATCGATTATTAATGTTTACTAATACCTAAAGTTGCATTACAAAAGTATTTCGAAGTGTTTTGTGAAAGTTTATCGTCAACTTTTTTAATTAAAAAAAATAACGTTGCGTTATAAAACACTGTTTTTTTCCCTTGATCACACAGTCTTCATAGATCTATATCTAGGCTATATATGGACCGATTTAATCGAAAAAAAGACCCAATAGTGATGTTTATGGGACATCTAGGAGTGCCAACAAAGAAGATTGTCAAAGGTAATGAATGTTTTATATTTTATTTGTGCGTTTTGTGTAGCGCAGACTATGCTAATTATTTTGTTTACGTCCCCTGCGGGTCTTCTGGGGTGTTGCATGCTATCAGATAATAGCTTCTCATGCTTTCGCCGAAAAGCATTTTAAAAATCTGACTTGTTGGCTGGATTCACAACGAGTGTAGCTTTAATTCAGTATCCTGCATGTGTGTTTTAATGAACGTTTGAGTTTTAACGAGTGCTATTAGCATTTAGCGTAGCGCATTTGCATTTCCAGATGTCTAGATGGGACGCCTGTGTGTCGGGGGGACGCAAGAGGTTAAACTAGATATTTTATTTTGAGGATAAAGTCAACATTTTGAAAATAAAGTCACACTTATTATTTCAAGATTAAACTAGTGGATCTGGTTAAACACATGTCTCACTGGCTGCCTGTTGCTGTCCACGCCACCGTTGAAATGCCTGCAGTTTGATGACCTGGTGAAACTATACTTTACAATTGGGTTCTGTAACAAGGAAATACTTGGATAATGTTGTCCAACTTATTCCTTTTTGGGGTTTGGTAGATTAGCTTTTTATGTTACAGATAGATTGATAGACAAACATTTGCAAGTCTTGCTATAGATTTTCAAGCAGATTTAAGTCAAAACTAACTTGGCTACTATGGTTGACAAAAAAACTGTAAATGGGAATACATCCTTGACTGACAATATCTGAGTTTGCATGAAATCCAGACCTGCTTTGTGCTGGTATTCTACTCCTTGTAGTTTGTGTCATATGCCAAACTTGTCATGGCAAGGAGCAGCGGGGTGGCATGTTAGCACAAACATACTGGTGGTACCTGTTGTGTAGCTGGTTTAAAAATGTATTCTCTTATTTTCACTGACGGCCTAGGAACTGCCTTGTTCAGGGGCAGAACAACACATTTTTACCTTGTCAGCTCAGGGATTCGATCTTGCAACATGTCAGTTACTAGTCCAACACTCCAACCACGAGGGTACCTGCCATCCTGTTAGTTATAAGAGAGGAATCCATTGTGAGGAATATTTTAACCCTGGGCTTGTTTATTTGCATTCTGTCTCGTAGGCTAATTTTACATTTTATATCCTGTTTATGTCGCCCTTAGCCAATAACGCTTGTGTACTCTTAAAGGGACAAACACCTATTTAACATGAACATAACAGTAACCAGCCTAGAAAACTTACACAGTTTAAAATTAATGATGTAGGCTTCATGTGTAAACAAAACCTAATAAAACTACTACTAACACATTTAAATACATTTAACATGATTGATGTTAGCCTACTCACTGCAGGGGACAGAGACATTGTTTTCACAGAATATTAGGTTACAGTACTCACAGTGTCTTCATCATACTTCCCTCCATGGTGTCTCCCCATATCCAGAATGTAGGGCTAATATTATTTACAAACCAGATAATCAAGCAAATAATCTAGACCATCAAAAGACATATTGTCGAGAGTAGACTAGCAAACTGGAAAGTTAGTCAAGGTAAGCAGCAGCAATTTAGTTCAGTCTTCTCCCAGAAGGGCACGGCTGTATTTTATTATGTGTGTTTGTGGGAGTTACTCAATCTCATATTTCCTGACCACCTTTGATATATACAGTACCGTAAGTTTGGATTGAGTAGGTATATCCAAACCTTAAAAATATCATTTGTTCTGTCAAACAGGAGTTACCTTGCCAGGTAGATCAGAATCCAGTTTCTGCTCTCCTTGCTGGTCCTATACGCCAGCCTTTCAGAAGCTTTGCCTTCACACAGCCAAACCGGAAAACAGCCTACCCAAATGCTCTGAGGTGTCTGCATGGTCTTAACACACACCAGAGCCTTGTTTTGATTCTCAGTGCAATTATAAAACAGGGGGACGATGACAAAAAAAGCAATTTCAGAATGTGCGCGGGTCATGTCCTCCCCGTCCCCTGTGAAGGTTGCGCTCCTGCAGTGCACTCCTTTTGACCAGAGCCCTATGCTCTATATGAGGAATAGGACACATACTGGATGTTAATGTGGCAGGACAAATATCATCTTTACTCACATCAGTGTAGGCTTACTTGTACCTGTGTCCCTGGTGTGGATGATAGTAAAGGTGGATGATGAAACCATATTCTGCCTCCAAAATGACTCCCTATTCCCTATATAGTACACTAATTTTGACCAGAGCCCAGGGAATTAGGGTTAAATGATCACATGATACAGCTCTCAGTAGGTTAGCAAATATATTTTAATATATAATATAATATTTATATTCATTTTAGCACAATGACAAAATGGCATCAATTCAGTTTAGTGTCATTTAAATCAGGACAAAAGCCACATCTATAGTTATGTACTAATTTAAATACATATGCTAATACCTTGTCTTTTATTTAATTTTTGGTTGCTGTTGTTGGAAAATAAATAATTCAAATGTTCTTTTGGTCCTGTAAAAGAAGCATCCTAATCCAATCTAACAGCATAAAGCCTACGGCATCCAGTGGGCGATATGATAACAATAAAACGTGTTGTAGTGGTTTTCCAGGCTGACTACATTGCAGACGCATGCCAGATCGCACAATGCATGGCCTATCCATGTCCATGTTTAACATTTAAGCTAACCCCAATCTGATGCCCAACTTCACAGTCCATCACGTGGCACGCAACCATTGGTAAATGCAGTGCAACGTCTGCAATGTGGTCAGCCTGGAACATGACCAATCTTTTATCACATGGTTAGAACAGAGTTTCAAGACGAGCAACACGGGAGATGCTATACGGACACGCCTGACACCCACATTTATTACGTATGTTGCAAATTGAGAGTCAAGTGGAGATTTTTTTAATCCTTTATTTTACTAGGCAAGTCAGTTAAGAACAAATTCTTATTTTCAATGACGGCCTAGGAACAGTGAGTTAACTTTCTATTCAGGGGCAGAACGACAGATTTGTACCTTGTCAGCTCAGGGATTCAAACTTGATACCTTTCGGGTTACTAGTCCAACGCTCTAACCACAAGGCTACCCTGCCGCCCCAGATTCGGTTAAGTCAGTTCATTTAGTCAGTCATCCTGATGAGCCCTTCCCAGCTAGCTTACCGTATAGCCTCTCCCAAGCCATATCTCTCATTCAGATTGATGCAACATCCTGTCATGTGGGTAAGAATGAGACCGTTTCATTGGCTAATCAGAGAAAACCTGACCTTTGACCTGCATTTACCAAATGGTTTGTTACCACAGATATGTTGTGGTTGAGATATGATTCGATATGATGCAAGATACAGCATGATGACTGATGCTTTTGGACTTTGGACACCTATTATATTGTGGCTCAATAAAGTCCGTCTCAGTCTGTGATATCCTATTGAAACAGGATCATAAACAGTACACTTTCCAAGCACATTTAAAACAGCCAGATAAAATGCAGTGATCCATAAGGAAAACCTTATCTTACTTGTATTCACTTCGGAAACCTCCTGCCTGCTTTATACTACACTGCCTGAGTTCCCCCGGAAATATAAAGTTCCTACATGGTCAAATCAAACAGTTAGATGCCTCTATCTAGGCTACGTCCCAATTATCTATCCCTCCTCCTGTGTGGACTTGTTCACCTCCCTTTGCTGATTTAAAGAAAATGACTGCCCCATTTCTCCACCAATACAGTGTTTTTAGATATGTGGGAAGAAGTGAACAAGTGTACACTTCAGGAGGAAGGAGATATTATTGGGACGCAGACCCTAGTCTATCCAACCCAAGCACAGGAATGTTGTGACTCATGACCTTACGATGACCTCTACTTACGTTGACAGACAACACCACACCACTGCAGTTCCAATTATTTCATTTTAAAAGATCAACGGAAACATTTTAGTAAGTACAGGTGATTTTAAAAACCAAATGTGATCAATATGCATGTTCCTACCCTTAAAACGGTTGAAAAACTCATATTTATGTTAAAACGTTTAGTAAACTGCCGCCATCTTAATGACGTCATCAGTCGAGATTACAATACATGTTAGTAACCTCATTGTTTTCATTTTGATAACAATAAAAAAAATGAAAATAAGTGCATTTCTTTTAAGGATATCCTGTTGGAGACGAGCCAGGTAACATGGCATGAATGATAAATTGAACAACAAAAATGTACTGTGCAAAGGGGGTTATCATCGCTAGCGAGCTAGTCCAAAACCACGGCAAGCTCAGTTGACATTGATGGATATTTTGCTAGCTAGTGATGTTAGCAGATCAGCTTGCTACAGTGCAGGATTTTACTATGGATTTTGGATTTCACTATGGACATTGGCAACATTATTAGGTAACTTGCTGCAATTGATTTAATAGGAGTGGACACTGTTAACAACCCTACTGTCTGAAGCTAACTCTTTCAGAAAATGCACCTAGTTAGCTAGCTAGCTTGCATTGACTAAATATTCATTTTTCTAGCCAGATGTGTCTAGCCCAGCTATCTAGCTAGCCTCTCATATGTTTGGCACATCTGAAGTCCCTCACCACAAATCATATTGATTACCGATTTATGGTTATTATACACAATGTTTTTCCTTCTCAAATTGGTCGTTTTTTCAAATGTATTTTATTCACTTCTTGATCAGAGTCTTGATCAGTGCCATACATTTAGAGAGTTTGGCCAACTTTTAGAATGGATAGCACATCCAAGCATTCTAATGATCCATTCATGACAAATGTTTGGATTGTAATTGTAATCCTAGATGTTCAGTTATAGCATTTGTGAAATGTAGACAATTCAATGACCTGCTATTTGTCAACATTGCCCACATAATAATGGGGAGCTAATATGACTGGTGATTTGTCAACATTTCTAAATATACGTCTCTGACAACGACACGAGGGGAGTTCAACAAGGATTTCATTTGCCGCGAACATATTATTCTATCTAGTAACAATTTCAGATTAATGATTCAAATGAACATTCCAGTGTTACAGTGAAGCCATAAAATCTTTTGAAGGGATTACTGTGGAAGTTTAGCAACAATATTCAAACAGAAAAAGATTTTTGCGATTTTTACTACATGTATTAGAACGTCTACATCACCACATGATTATTTGAAGTGGAAGTTTAAACCTGCAACAGACTTCATTATGCTATTATGTTTCCCGCACACTACCTGTTGGCTGTTAGCTAGCTAATAGCTGTTAGCAAGCTAATGTTAGTGAATATTTGCAGCGAACACAAACCAAAATGGAATGTGTTAGCTTCTGTTAGCTAACAATCGCAAACGGTCCACCTTGTTGAACTCACCTCTCAATGAGCACCTCAAAAAACGATACACAAATGCCGCTAGCTAGTCTCTAATGCAAAAGCGTTATGTGGCCTATTTGGAATGCAATCTAGATAGTATGCTAGTGTGGATTTTTGGAGTGTAGCCTCTGAGAGGTTGTTCAGTACACATACCATTTTTGGATTCATTCATGTCAACAGCACGTATAAGCAACTAAACTCAAGTTGGCACTTTTTTCTCTGGTGTAAAGCTTGCTTAATGTAATCATTTATTTGTCAATTTTCACATTTTACATGTTGCTATTTAGTCCTAGATGGTTGAATAGGGATGGTTTAAAAAAGCATTTGCACTTTTTTAAACCCAGTCTCTCTTTCTCTCGTGGTTCAAAGATGAACAGTGGTAATTGCAAAATCAAACATGTTTGTCATTGCTGTTTCTCCTTAAGAAATCTTTCAGACATTCAACATCCTCAACTTCACTACCTTCTTTCTGACAACACAGAACTCCACACAAACATCCCCAACACAACCTGCCTGGCCTATTGTACAGCATCATGTGCAAGTTCTGAACATTCAACACCTTAGAAGTTCTTGATTTCAGTAGCTAATGGCAGATGGTTCCTTCCATAATATTCTTTGGAAACAGAAACTGTCATCCATGTTTCGGGTTGGTTTCATGCTAAGGAACCAACTAACCTTAAGTTGTAAAATATTGAATTAATCCTAAAACCTTTGTAATGTATAGTTCACCAGCCACTTCAAATCCAACTCGGACTCTGGATTCAATCTATTGCAAATAAAGGAAAACCACAATGTGGGGTCGCGTACATTGTTAACATGCTCGAAAGTGTAAAACCGCTAACCTGTAAAAAACAATTTAAACCGATTAACCAAGTAAGTTTTTCCTCTCGCAGACCTTATTGCCATTGGATATTGAGACGAAACCACACCTGTTCTTAGAAGAACAACCCAAACACTTAGAATAAACCCATAGTACGGTTTTCCCAGTTATCTGTGATTGATTGAATTTAGAGTTTTCATCTAGTAGTTCACTGCACTGCACTGACCCCAAATCCACCCTCCTCTGTCTCTACCTCTCTATCCATGTGGTCACAACTGCAGATCAACACTTTATTCTACAACAAAAAAATGAAAATAAAAGAACAAACGTCTGAGTGAGAATAGGTATTTAGAGTTCTTTTGATTTTCGCTTTCCTTTTCAGTGACCTGCCTATTGATCATTACATTTCACGACACAACAAAGAAAAGCATTTCTATCAAAAACAATGACAATAATCCGATCCCAACGAAGCCACAACAATGATGTGAAGCGATTATCACAATGGATCTTCTGTTGTAATTTAGCAACTGTCTGGATAGTCTTGGTTGTATTTTGGGTGTGTAGTCCACCCCCCCAAAAAGGGAAGATGTTTTTATTGTCACATACACCCGATAAGTGCAGTGAAATGTGCTGTTTAACAGGGTCAGTCAACCATAGTAGTTTGATGCCCCTGGAGCAAATTAGGGTTAAGTGCCTTGCTCAAGGGCACATCGACAGGTTTTTCAACCTTTCGGTTACTTGCCCAATGCTCTATCCACTAGCCTACCTGCTACCCTTAAATACATTAAATGATACAAATAAATGTCAAATAAAATACTGGAATATAATCTGTTTGTTGTTTTTTAAGAAAAGGTGGTCATGTCTCCTAATTATTAAAAGCAATGCAACCCCTAAATCCATATATAAAGATTAAAACATGGATAGAGAGCTAAATTGAAGTGTGGTCTCTGGAATATAAATTCTTACTCAACATCAGCTAAGTGACACGTTTTTATCCCATGATTTGTCTCCAGTTAGTTAACATATCAGGATACTTAAAAAAAAATCAAAAACAAACAATATATTGGTATTAAATACATCAATCCATTACAAAACAAGCACATGGATATAAATTCACAATATATATGTACAACCTAATTTAAAAAAAAGAAAAAACTTAGGAAAATTAACTACTTAAAAATTCCTTCAATCATAATTGAAGTGTATTGAATGCAAACTAAGGGAAAAGGGCAAGGTAAAACTCTTAGTTTGAAATGATTTAAATTGTAGTTTGATGAGATCATTTTAACAGTAAGTAATGTACTGGTTATATTCTTAGATATTTGTCATATATGCTATATTTATTATTATTGTTATTATCATTATTATAGTTTTTTGTTGCATTTTTATGTTTATATTTTTCTCAGCATTTCTTTGTAACTTGATATGTAATATGTAATTCCAAATTGACATCATGTGTGAGTGATATGTAGTTATTGTATGTGCCAATGGCCACATAAAAAGCTAAACGATGTCATACACATAATTTCTAACCAATCAGAAAGATATGAAATCCACACAGAGCCTTATGGGTTTGAGATTTTACCATAGGTATTGAACATTAGGCTGATGTCATGAAGCCCCAATGAATCAGAATGGAACAATTTCTCGGCCTTAGCTACGACCAGTTCTATCGATTTTACTGTACTTGGCATATGTAAACTTGGATTAAAAAGAAACCATGAAATGAAAACGTCACCTAAGAACGTATGGTTGTATCTCACACAGTGTGAGTCCTTCCTTGTTGTCTTTGCATTGTAGCCAATGGGGAAAGGACTATATCAGAGTTGCCATTGGGAGGAAGGAAGGGAGTGGAAGAGGATATGTGGAAGAGGGGGAAGGGAGAAAGAGAGGAGCAGTGCTTTCAGTGTTTTTTCTGAGAACAGGAATGAAAGGGGGGTTTGCATTCTTAGTAAAATATATGGCAACTTCCTCACTGCTTGAATTAATTTTCTGGGCTGGAATATAAAAATATGCATAAGCTACAGCAGCTACAACAACACGTAAACAATCCCAAATACAAATGTGTTTAGATTTGAGGATAATCGTGAATGTTGTAAAGTGGAGGTTGGTCCTTATTGGTATAGGGCAATTGATTTGTATTATTGAGTGTGTGTGTGTGTGTGTGTGTGTGTGTGTGTGTGTGTGTGTGTGTGTGTGTGAGGTTCACCCATCACTCTATCTACTGACATCCTACCACACAATCGCTAACATGGCACAGTCCATTGTTACCCATAGTGGAATTCTGACATGAAAAAAATACCTAAGTAACATGGTCACAAACACAGATTCAAACATCCCTACTTACTGTTTAAGTATATATATTTTTTAGCACACAAAACAAAAACAAGACAAAAAACTATTAAGAAAACAACACCTCCCTTGCGATCCTCATAAGAATATACAATGTATTTTTGTTTTTGGACACACTTCCGTTTACTGTTACGACAATTTATCTGCTTTTCTTCAGATATCTGTTAGTGGTAAGTGAAATAGTAAGCCTAAGAGGATCTATAATGGTCATCTGACACAAACTCTTCCTCCAGCAAGGTGAGCACATATCTACCCTGTCTACCAGCACCCACAGATCATAGCGGTAAGTACAACTGATTGCCCTTGCCTGCAAGACGAACTGCTGCTCCCTAGCAACAGGTAATCCTAACCATAACCCATTCAGCACAAATTACAGTAGATTAGAAGTCGCAACAAACAACAGATCTAGGATCAGATCACACATTTTGGCGCAGGGTTCATTAACAGCAGCCACCGCTTCACCATAAAGGGGTGCTGGCTTCCTAAGGGGGGCGTGCTTGACAGTCAACCTTACAAACAATTGACCCTGAATATATTTACAATACTATTTTTTTACTCAGTTCAGTAGTTTGGGACGCATTCATTAGTCTCAGAGTAGGAGTGCTGATCTAGGATCAGTTTTGCCTTTCAGATTATAATGCATTATGATTATACAGACAGGGGGGACCTGATCCTAGATCAGGAATCCTATTATTAAGCGCTTCATGATTACAGTCCCTGGTTTACATAATGAGGATAATACATGTGGAGGAGACTATATCAAAGTTTAACAGCGAGCAATACAAAACCAGATCACAGAAACTGCGATGGAAATAAAAGTCTTGGTCATTGGCACTGGGGGTAGGGAAAGAGGGGGTGTGGGGAGAGGTGAGAGTAGAGGCTATGGGAGAGAAAAGGCAGTTTTTCCTCCCCAAAGAAAGTGGTGGCCGTGACTGTGCAATTATAGAATTAGTTGTATAGGTGTTTTTGAGATCTTAGGACCTCTGTGAAGGTTTCATCAGGATCAGGAGCCCTCAGCTCACACACTTATAATCAGTATCCCTGCCGAGACCCTTTAGTTTGGCAGACATCCACACAGACCAGTCGTGAGGTGTGAAGCCCTCAGCAAACTCACTAAATAGTCCCCCTTCTTTACGAGTGAGATTGAACGTGATGTGTACTGACTGTACAAGTGTGTGGGTGCAACCACACATGCTCACACACATTTTCACATTTGACACATTAGTTGTCATGGAGTGTATACACCGAATTCGGCTAAGTATTCTTCGTAGGGAGGAAACACAGTGTAATATATTTGAGTATTTTGTTTATTTGAATTAACAATCTTGCTTTGTTTTATGTATGGTGACTGAGACCCAAAATGTGTTAGGGATTAGGTGATTTGGATATTTAGAGCACAGTTGTCAATCTCATTCCACCGAGGGCTGAGTGTCTGTGGGTTTTTGCTACTCCTGTGTACTTGATTGATGAATTAAGGTCACTAATTAGTAAGGAACTCCCCTCACTTGGTTGTCTAGGGCTTAATTGAAAGGAAAAAGCAAAGACCTGCAGACACTAGGCCCTCCAGGGAATGAGTTTGACACACCTGATTTAAAGTGTAGTGCACTGTTGTGTGTGTGTGTGTGTTAATGATTAATGCAGTACTTGGGCTTTTCACAAAACAGATGATGAACTATGTATGTATATCATTGGTTTATATATTGTACTTTTTTTGTCATGATATTGCGGCAGTTTTTCTTTTTCTGCGTCTATCTACCGTTTTGTTATTTTCCTGACATTTCTTTCAGAGGCTGCAGTCCCTCCCCCTGATTGGTCCGTTGTTTTCTGTCCTGAAAAACGTTTGGCTTGGAATTTGAGTGGCACTTTCGGAGCAGAAAGATGTTGATTCTTATTCAAACACAGTAAATATCATACATATTTTATATCCTTATAAAATAGATATATTTTAGTTTTTCTAATATTAGATAGTGTTTCATATAGAGTTTTTAAATTGATCCAATACAAGAATTTTGTATATGTTTTTATAATAAGGTTTACAATAAGGTGTCTTTTTAAAATACTATTTCACATTAAAGGAGCGTTGAATCTTTGTGTAAAATCGCTGTTTAAAAACAATATTATTTGACAGACGTTGGATTACCGTTGGAATCACGTTACACAGCACTGTAATGAGAGTTCCCTGCTAGCATTAGCCTAAACCTAGCCTTAGAGTTAGCTTATAAGCTTTCATACCATAGACTTCAATAATGATATATGTATATATATAATTATATATGTATATAAAATAGATAATCATACAATTATATATTACATACTCAAAGCTTAGTATGAACAAAACAGAGAGTAGCCAATAGGCTTTATTTCCCCCCTGCATGTGAATTCTATTGGTCCTTATAACGATGTAGAGTATAGGATAGCATACTCATTTTAAGTCAACAAAACAAAAAGACGATCAAATGATACTATTGTCATGGTGTAATACCATATAAATATAATAATAAATGTAATATAACATTTTCTTCTTCGATAATTCCATGGCTATGGCTAGGCTAAAGGCAAATATTGGCTTTTTCTATGAATCCCTAACGAAACACTTTTTAACATCCAATGATCTGATGATTTATGTTTTATGAGTGAAGGAAATATGACACCTGTACTATAGCTTTCTTTTTGCTCCACTGATAAAGCGTAATGTTAAGTTAAGTGAAATCCTACTTCCACTTAAGTGACATTTTCACTTAGTCTCCCATTGATTTGTCTCTTAGTGGAATAGCAATTCAAGTGTATTGCAAGAGTGATTGAAGGATATGTTTGCAAATTTATGTACCTAATGCAGCATGTTCATCCTAATGGCCTAACACAGGTCATGCAAATACCGTATCGGATATAATGCTGCTTTTCCTGCAACATTTCTAGGTCGAACTAGAGGGGATCCCATACAAACGCAAAGAGATATGTTTAAACTCACACACACGCTCACACGCATTCAGACATACACACGCACACGCATTCAGACACACACATACACACACACACGCATTCAGACACACACACACACACACACACACACACACACACACACACACACACACACACACACACACACACACACACACACACACACACACACACACACACACACACACACACACACACACACACACACACACACACACATTCAGACACACACATACACACGCATTCAGACACACACACACACACACACACACACACACACACACACACACACACACACACACACACACACACACACACACACACACACACACACACACACACACACACACACACACACACACACACACATACACACGCACACGCATTCAGACACACACATACACACGGACATGCATTCAGACATACACATACACACGGACATGCATTCAGACACACATACACACGCACACACGCACACAGACATGCATTCAGACACACACACGCACATGCATTCAGACACACACACATTTTCTTAAAACAGTGTTACAAGTACAGGTACGTACACAAGCTCTAAACTGACCAACACATCTCTTAACAAGGGGGATTCATTCTCTTCATCTTTCATCTTCAGCTCTTCCTTAGCCTTGGATAAAGGGGCGGCGAAGCATCATGGCGATCTGATTGGTTGATTGGAGAGGTGTTGCTAGGGTCTCTGTGTAAAATGGTTTGTGTTAGTAGAACTGGGGGGAGGCGGGAGGGGGTCGAGATGGTTGGAGTGCCAGGGGTCAAAGTGCAAAGGTCAGAGGTGTAGACCTCACACTTTTTTAGGGGGAGGAGCCAGCTTGATGATCTCATCTTCAGAGGGTTGGCGAATGATATCTAAAGAGATAGAGAGGAGAGAGAGAGAGAGGTCTCAGTAAACTGCTGCAACAGACGTGAGAAAATGACTGAAAATAAATGAAGAAAAAGTCAAATAAGAAAGAAAGAATTTAGAAATTTGAGGTTAATTGAGAGAAACGCCTCGAGGAAGGACTAAAGAAGACAGAGCTCAGAGATATACAGTTTATAGTTTGAGACCGATTAGGAAAGAGAGCTTAGAGAAATACAGTTTACAGTTTGAGACAGATTAGGAAAGAGAGCTCAGAGAAATACAGTTTACAGTTTGAGACAGATTAGGAAAGAGAGCTCAGAGAAATACAGTTTACAGTTTGAGACAGATTAGGAAAGAGAGCTCAGAGAAATACAGTTTACAGTTTGAGACAGATTAGGAAAGAGAGCTCAGATAAATACAGTTTACAGTTTGAGACAGATTAGGAAAGAGAGCTCAGAGAAATACAGTTTATAACTTGAGACAGATTAGGAAAGAGAGCTCAGATAAATACATTTTACAGTTTGAGACAGATTAGGAAAGAGAGCTCAGAGAAATACAGTTTATAACTTGAGACAGATTAGGAAAGAGAGCTCAGAGAAATACAGTTTACAGTTTGAGACAGATTAGGAAAGAGAGCTCAGAGAAATACAGTTTACAGCTTGAGACAGATTAGGAAAGAGAGCTCAGAGAAATACAGTTTATAGCTAGAGACATATTAGGAAAGAGAGCTCAGAGAAATACAGTTTACAGCTTGAGACAGATTAGGAAAGAGAGCTCAGATAAATACAGTTTACAGTTTGAGACAGATTAGGAAAGAGAGCTCAGAGAAATACAGTTTATAACTTGAGACAGATTAGGAAAGAGAGCTCAGATAAATACATTTTACAGTTTGAGACAGATTAGGAAAGAGAGCTCAGAGAAATACAGTTTATAACTTGAGACAGATTAGGAAAGAGAGCTCAGAGAAATACAGTTTACAGTTTGAGACAGATTAGGAAAGAGAGCTCAGAGAAATACAGTTTACAGCTTGAGACAGATTAGGAAAGAGAGCTCAGAGAAATACAGTTTATAACTTGAGACAGATTAGGAAAGAGAGCTCAGATAAATACATTTTACAGTTTGAGACAGATTAGGAAAGAGAGCTCAGAGAAATACAGTTTATAACTTGAGACAGATTAGGAAAGAGAGCTCAGAGAAATACAGTTTACAGTTTGAGACAGATTAGGAAAGAGAGCTCAGAGAAATACAGTTTATAACTTGAGACAGATTAGGAAAGAGAGCTCAGAGAAATACAGTTTACAGTTTGAGACAGATTAGGAAAGAGAGCTCAGAGAAATACAGTTTACAGCTTGAGACAGATTAGGAAAGAGAGCTCAGATAAATACAGTTTACAGCTTGAGACAGATTAGGAAAGAGAGCTCAGAGAAATACAGAAAAGATAAGGAAAAAGTGGAGAGAAGAGGGAGAGAAAGTGAGAAAAAAAACAAAAAGTGGAGTGAGAAAGATAAGGCAAGAGGAATAAGGAAGAAGAAATGCAAAAAAGAGCCAGAATGTTAGAAACAGAAAAAAGAGGTATAGTAAAGTGACCTTTGTATTTCTTGGCGGAGGGGATGCGTGTGAGCTTGGTGTCGATCTCATCGTCCTCAGAGATCTTTAGAACAGTGGTGCGGTACTCGATGACACGGGTCAGCAGGTCTGGTCGCCGTGAGATCTCAAAGATGTGCTCAATGTACGACAGGTTATCTGCGAGGGAAACATAGGACATTTTTAAGGTGCAAAAGAGCACAGATCTTTGCAAAAATACAGTAAACCTTACTGTAACATGGCAGCGTGATTACATGTTTTGATTTTCTTCAACGTGCGTTATAAGATCTGTGCTCATTTGCAGCCTCCTTCCTCCTGCTCCCTCCTCTCCCTCACCTTGTGCCAGTTTGTCATTCTTCGCCAGGTAATTAAATCACTCTCCACTCCCCTCCATCCATCCCTCCCTTCCTCTCCCTTCCCAAATGCTGAGCTGGGAAACCTGGAAACGTCTCCCTCACCCTGTGCCAGCTTTTGGTTCTCCTCCAGGTAGTTGAACCACTCCTTGGAGGAGGTGATGGTGTTGCTCTGGTCCTCTGTGATGTCCTCCTTGCAGGCAGACTTCAGCTGGTCCAAGTCCTCATTGGTGATGTTTTCAGACAGGTCGCTGAGCAAAGAGCTGTACTCCGACATGGTCTGATGGAAGGAGGGGGAGAGAGTGAGGATGAACGTTAGTAAATTCTGGTTCTTTATCAGAGAAAAAAACAGGATGAAAACAGCCCAGGTCATGAGGGTCACAGAGGCATCTTGCTAGCCTTAGTTTGGCATGACAAGGCTTGGAATGACAAGGAGTGGCAAAGAGTGGAACGATAGCACACACAGATCTATGACCATGCTAGCCTCTTGCTGCCAAAACTAGTAAACTATTAGTAAATAATGTACATAAGAGCATGAATGTGTGGTTACATTCCTTTAGTCTGTCAGTTCTATTTCTGATCCTAGAGCTGTGTTTACGGACACCCCCTACATGGAACTGAGACCACAATTATATCTCTTTAGAGATGAGTAGGAGAGAGAGAATGGGACAGGGAGACAGAGAGAGAGAGAGAGAGAGAGAGAGAGAGGGAGATAGAGAGAGAGAGAGACATTGGACACTGTCCTTCTATTGTGATCTCTGTTACAACAAGTTCTCCCCCTCTACCGATGGCAGGCTGGAAAGTGCCTATTCTTACCATAGCCAGGAAGCCACAAACATCAAAACAGTATGCAGTATTGGAGACAGCTGTGTGTCTGTCTCTCTGTCTATCTCTCTGTGTAAGTCTGTCTGTGGGTTTGTGTGTGTGCACTATTGACTTCTGTACAATGGCATCTGCGTACAATATAAAATTATTAATGGCGGATTAAGGAGCATCGTGTGACATCCACAACAATGGCTTTCAGTTGTCACACGCATGCACACGCACACACACTGTAGACTTGAAAGGTAAAGTCAAATGCTTGGTGGATCTCTCCAAAGTCTGATTTTGTGTGTGTGTGTGTGTGTGTGTGTGTGTGTGTGTGTGTGTGTGTGTGTGTGTGTGATGAACAAGGCTCAGGGATGGCCTAAATACTATAAGTGTAATCTTCTCTTCTACCAGCAGGGGGCAGTGGCTGATCTATAGATGCAATGGTGTGTGTGCCCTCTCTCCCTTAAGCTGCCCAGACTCCTCGCTCCGGCCAAATACCACACTCACAGATGTTAGTTTCTTCTGGATCTGAGTACCAGCCCGACCCTTCACTGTAATCTCTCTCTTGGTAGAAACTAATCTCAGGTCAGTTTGTGGCATTTTCCCTCAAAAGGTAAGGTTATAGTACGGTGATCCTAGATCTGTGTCCAAAGGAGCGAGGTATAATAATAGGCCCTCCCTTCATTCACACACACGTACACGTACATATGTACACACACACACACACACACACACACACACACACACACACACACACACACACACACACACACACACACACACACACACACACACACACACACACACACACACACACACACACACACACACACACACACAGTGTCATTACCTTAAATGTCACATGCTTAATCAAAAGCATTTTTACTCAATAAAGGGAAGGTAAAGGGGATACCCAGTCAGTTGTACAACTGCATTCAACTGAAATGTGACCGAGGACTGCCTGGGGAAACACACTGCCCGGGTGAGACCGAGGACTGCCTGGGGAAACACACTGCCCAGGTGAGACCGAGGACTGCCTGGGGAAACACACTGCCCGGGTGAGACCGAGGACTGCCTGGGGAAACACACTGCCCAGGTGAGACCGAGGACTGCCTGGGGAAACACACTGCCCGGGTGAGACCGAGGACTGCCTGGGGAAACACACTGCCCAGGTGAGACCGAGGACTGCCTGGGGAAACACACTGCCCAGTTGAGACCAAGGACTGCCTGGGGAAACACACTGCCCAGTTGAGACCAAGGACTGCCTGGGGAAACACACTGCCCAGTTGAGACCAAGGACTGCCTGGGGAAACACACTGCCCAGGTGAGACCGAGGACTGCCTGGGGAAACACACTGCCCAGGTGAGACCGAGGACTGCCTGGGGAAACACACTGCTCAGGTGAGACCGAGGACTGCCTGGGGAAACACACTGCCCAGTTGAGACCAAGGACTGCCTGGGGAAACACACTGCCCAGTTGAGACCAAGGACTGCCTGGGGAAACACACTGCCCAGTTGAGACCAAGGACTGCCTGGGGAAACACACTGCCCAGTTGAGACCAAGGACTGCCTGGGGAAACACACTGCCCAGTTGAGACCAAGGACTGCCTGGGGAAACACACTGCCCAGTTGAGACCAAGGACTGCCTGGGGAAACACACTGCCCAGTTGAGACCAAGGACTGCCTGGGGAAACACACTGCCCAGGTGAGACCGAGGACTGCCTGGGGAAACACACTGCTCAGGTGAGACCAAGGACTGCCTGGGGAAACACACTGCCCAGGTGAGACCGAGGACTGCCTGGGGCAACACACTGCCCAGGTGAGACCGAGGACTGCCTGGGGCAACACACTGCCCAGGTGAGACCGAGGACTGCCTGGGGAAACACACTGCCCAGGTGAGCCCGAGGACTGCCTGGGGAAACACACTGCTCAGGTGAGACCGAGGACTGCCTGGGGAAACACACTGCCCAGGTGAGACCGAGGACTGCCTGGGGAAACACACTGCTCAGGTGAGACCGAGGACTGCCTGGGGAAACACACTGCCCAGGTGAGACCTGAGGACTGCCTGGGGAAACACATTGCCCAGGTGAGACCGAGGACTGCCTGGGGAAACACACTGCCCAGGTGAGACCGAGGACTGCCTGGGGAAACACACTGCCCAGGGAAACACACTTCCCAGGTGAGACCGAGGACTGCCTGGGGAAACACACTGCCCAGGTGTGTGTGGGAGAGAGGGTGTATGTGTTTGGGAGTGTGTGTGTGTGTGTGTGTGTGGGGGGAGAGAGAGTGTATCTGTTTGGGAGGGTGTGTGTGTGTGTGTGGGAGAGAGGGTGTATGTGTTTGGGAGGGTGTGTGTGTGTGGGAGAGAGGGTGTATGTGTTTGGGAGGGTGTGTGTGTGTGTGTGTGTGTGTGTGTGGGAGAGAGGGTGTATGTGTTTGGGAGGTGTGTGTGTGTGTGTGTGTGTGTGTGTGTGTGTGTGTGTGTGTGTGTGTGTGTGTGTGTGTGTGGGAGAGAGGGTGTATGCGTTTGGGAGGGTGTGTGTGTGTGTGTGTGTGGGAGAGAGGGTGTATGTGTTTGGGAGGGTGTGTGTGTGTGGGAGAGAGGGTGTATGTGTTTGGGAGGGTGTGTGTGTGTGTGTGGGAGAGATGGTGTATGTGTTTGGGAGGGTGTGTGTGTGGGAGAGGATGTTTGGGAGGGTGTGTATGTGTTTGGGAGGGTGTGTGTGTGTGGGGGAGAGGGTGTTTGTGTTTGGGAGGGTGTGTATGTGTTTGGGAGGGTGTGTATGTGTTTCGGAGAGAGGGTGTTTGTGTTTGAGAGGGTGTGTTTGTGTGGGAGAGAGGGTGTATGTGTTTGGGAGGTTGTGTATGTGTTTGGGAGGGTGTGTATGTGTTTGGGAGAGAGGGTGTTTGTGTTTGGGAGGGTGTGTTTGTGTGGGAGAGAGGGTGTATGTGTTTGGGAGGGTGTGTTTGTGTGGGAGAGAGGGTGTATGTGCTTGGGAGGGTGTGTGCATTACAGTATATTAATGAGTATTTTGACCAACTGGACACTGCAAAATACTCCAACATTTAAGGTTTAAGACTTGCTGGTCAAAAGTTTTTGCGCTCCAAAGATACAGTACGCTACTGTATTCCGTGAGATTGATTTATAGTACCATTCAAAATACAATTCTTTCCCCGCTCTTAACATTTTCCCATAATGCACCATAATTTACAGTATACTACAGTAAAACGCAATATAGTATTTTACTGTTAATAATGCCAAAAAATGACTATCATTTACAGTTTTACGTTACAGTGTAGTCTATTTCCCTTTATTTTTATTATTTCTTTCCGTCTCTCCCTCGCTCTCTTTCTCATTTTCTGTCTCTCGTACTTTGTCCTTCCCTCTCTACATCTCTCTCTCCCATTCTTCCTCTCTCTCTCTCTCTGTGCCTCCTACCCCCTCTCTTTCTCTACCCCACTTTCTCTCCCATTCTTCCTCTCTCTCTCTCTCTCTCCACACCTCCTATCCCCTCTCTCTCTGTACCCCCCTTTCTCTCTCTCTCTCTGTGCCTCCAACCCCCCCTCTCTCTACCCCCTTTCTCTCCCATTCTTCTGCTCTCTCTCTCTCTCCATTCCTCCTATCCCCCCTCTCTCTCTCTCTACCCCCCCTTTCTCTCCCATTCTCTCGCCCCTTCTCTCTCTCTCTCACTCTATGACGAGGCTGACACTACTTTCACACATAGTAGAGCCCCTGTCTAAATCCAGCACGTTCTCATGAACACAAACATGCTTTTGTCTCCTGCTCTTCTGCTCTCCCTGTCTCTCCAACCCTCCCTTCCTCTATTCCAGTGTTTGGAGGTTGGAGAGGGGAGAGAACCTCTGCTGGTCTTCTCTGTTTCTTTCCTTCTCCCCTCTCTCCTTCCTACATTCCCTCCCTCCATCCCAGTGTAAGGAGGGTGCAGAGGGGGGACATGGCCGCCTGCCTAGCCTAGGCAGCCCCTCTCCACCGTGACTAAACTGCTAAATCTACCCCCTGGCATCCTTCTGGCCTAGCGCCTAGCAGACCTGGGTTCAAACAGTATTTGAAATCATTCCAAACACTTTGTGATTGATTGAGCTTAACTGGCTTCATGGATCAATAGAATAGTCTCAAAATTGTAATCTCCCCCCATCTGATACCTCTTGGCAGGCCAGAGTAAACGCTCAAAGTTATTTTAAATGTTTTACAAATTATTTGAACCCAGTTGTGGCAGCCTAGAGCCTAGCACACCATAGAAACTGTTAATTTGACAAGAGAGCAATGTCACTGTGCTATTATCTATTTCGCAGACAAGACCTACTGTTCTCACACACACATGCACACATGCCGGCACATTCTGTCAAGCACGCACACACACACGCAATTGTCAAGGAGCTAAAGGAACCAGTGAGTAAAATACGAGGGGAAAACATGCTTCACACACCTGAGAGAGGGAGATTAAGCCTTCTCCTTTATCGCTCTCTCCTTCTTTCTCTCTCACCCTCTCTTTCTCTTGCTCAATCTTTCTTTCTTTCTCTCTCTCTCCCTCTCTCTCTGTGCCTCCATCACTTTATTACCATGGCTACTCGACCACGTTGGAGGGTGTTCCCTCTCAGTGCTCTACATTGCAGGCATTTGATAAATATTGTCAGAAGAATGGACACATGTGCAACTTGCAATTTATAGCTAAATCTATACTGCAGTAGCTTTTTTCAAAGTATTTCTGCCATTTTGTTTCATATCTGGAAATGCACAAAGAAATAGGAATCCTAATGTTATATTCCACCTTGCACAGAAACACTGCCTGTCTGGGAGGCTGTGCGCACTGTGAGTGATGTTCTGAAAGTTTCATTTTTAGAAGCAAAGCACACAGGCATAAAAGTTGGTATCCTCGTGTTTCTTGGATATTTAAATTGTTTTGTTCACCACTTCCACTGCTAGCGAAGAGACGTTGTTGGTCTCTACTATTCAGATTCTCAAAGGCACACCTTCAAACAGAGCTTTTTTCAGTAAGACCGGGTGGAAAAATGGCTACCTCTGTCTATTGCGCGAGAAATATACAAAGAGCCATCAGGTGGACACTGACGCAATGTTGTCGCTCAGGCTCATTTTTCAAAATAAAAGCATGAAACTATGTCTTGTGATACTAGACACATTAAGGAAGCCATAGAAAAAGGAATCTGGTTGATATCCCATTCACTGCTCAATAGGGAAGCATAGGAAGGGACTCTTATTTAGAAACCGCTGCGTTGGATTTTTCTCATTATTTTGCCTGCAATATCAGTTCTGTTATACTCACAGACAATATCTTTACAGTTTTGGAAACTTTAGAGTGTTTTCTATCCTAAGCTGTCAATTATATGCATATTCTATTTTCTGGTCCTAAAAATAGACCGTTTACTTTGGGAATGTTATTTTTCCAAATATAAAAAAAATGACCCCTAGATTGAACAGGTTAAGGAAATAGACGCCTGGCTCAAATAGAAGCCTGTCTGTAATAAGCGCCTGCTGTGTTCAGTGATTTAAGCAAATAAACACCCAGGCTACTAATTCAAGTTTTACGTTACACGGACTGTGTGTGTCTGCCTGATTGGGGGGCTGTTGTTAAAGTGATCACCCCTCTCCCATGCCATTCACCCTGCTGACGTTGCCAACTATTGTAAATACAACCTATATTTATGTTGATTTATTTTCCCTTTTGTACTTTAACTATTTGCATATAATATGACATTTGAATGTTTTTATTCTTTTGGAACTTTTCTGAGAGTAATGTTTAATGTTTTTTTATAGTAAAAAATGTGTTAATTTTTATGATTTATTTCACTTTTGTTAATTATCTTCTTCAATTGTTAACATATGTTTCCATGCCAATAAAGCCCTTGAATTGGAGAGGCGAGAGACTGACTAACTGACTGACTTACTTACTTGAGCTTTTGAATGTGACACCATGGTACAAATGTGACTATGGTGACAACGTCTGACTGATGTCCACACACACGGACACAGGCCCACTGTTCTATAGCTCCATGACCAACATCTTTTGAACCATAATAGTCTACGCCCTGTCTAAGCCAGGACACACAGATTTTGGCCTTACTGCCATTAGCCCAAACAAACGTGTTGAATAACAGATTCACAACATGGAACAACAGATAGTCCCAAAAACAAAGTTTGTTCTGAAATGTCTCTCCTATATCTGAGAGATATATCAGGATACATATGTTATTATTGTTTTACATGTATTTAACTGTTTGTTTGGCATGAAACCGGTCGTAGAGCAGAGCGGAGAACACCTTCGTGTTCATGAGAGGCTCATCTCATAATAGTTTGCAGAACAAACCATTCGGAATGTACAGACAATTTTGTGAAAAGACCGATTTTTGGAATGTCTCATGGTCTGACAAACACCGATCTGGCTCTGCCACCTTTCACCCCAGATGTCTCATGGTCTGACAAACACCGATCTGGCTCTGCCACCTTTCACCCCAGATGTCTCATGGTCTGACAAACACCGCTCTGGCTCTGCCACCTTTCACCCCAGATGTCTCATGGTCTGACAAACACCACTCTAGCTCTGCCACCTTTCACCCCAGATGTCTCATGGTCTGACAAACACCACTCTAGCTCTGCCACCTTTCACCCCAGATGTCTCATGGTCTGACAAACACCGCTCTAGCTCTGCCACCTTTCACCCCAGATGTCTCATGGTCTGACAAACACCGCTCTAGCTCTGTCACCTTTCACCCCAGATGTCTCATGGTCTGACAAACACCGCTCTAGCTCTGCCACCTTTCACCCCAGATGTCTCATGGTCTGACAAACACCGCTCTAGCTCTGCCACCTTTCACCCCAGATGTCTCATGGTCTGACAAACACCGCTCTAGCTCTGCCACCTTTCACCCCAGATGTCTCATGGTCTGACAAACACCGCTCTGGCTCTGCCACCTTTCACCCCAGATGTCTCATGGTCTGACAAACACCGATCTGGCTCTGCCACCTCACCGCGGAAGCGCGACATCGGTGGATGTGGTGAATTGAAACGCATCCAATGCAAATCAACAGATATCTCCAGCTTGAAACTGACAGATGTTTATGGGGATGATGTTATTATGCTGAATAGATGTTGGTGGGGGTGTGGACATCGACCTTAGTTTTTTTTTAAAAACAATGCCAGATTAACATGGACCCCTTCTACCATTAAATATCTCTTCTTTAGACATGGTATGTCGGTGTGTGTGTGCTCGCGTGTGTGTGTGTTTGAGTGTATGTTTGCGTGTTTGAGTGTACATGTGAATGTGCGCACACTTTTGAACCATGGGTCTCAAAGCTTAACCAGAGTGGAATGGCTAAATAGCCATCTTTACATGTACCCATGACAACCGCGTTACTGTGATGTGAGCCACAAAAATCACTCTGACAGGGATTTAGGAAGAAAATAAAATACCTCCATCTCTCTCTCTCTATGTGTGTTTGTGTGGGTTTCGGTGAGAGAAAGGCCACCATCTGAGACACAGAGCAGGGAGAGGGGTCAAGGAGCAAAATGTTTTTGTTGTTGTTGACTGTAATGTTTTTGTTCTACAGTATACTACAACATTCTATAGTAAGTACTACACATGATGAGGGCTAAATGTTTCTGTTCTACAGTATACTACAACATTCTATAGTAAGTACTACACATGATGAGGGCTAAATGTTTCTGTTCTACAGTATACTACAACATTCTATAGTAAGTACTACACATGATGAGGGCTAAATGTTTCTGTTCTACAGTATACTACAACATTCTATAGTAAGTACTACACATGATGAGGGCTAAATGTTTCTGTTCTACAGTATACTACAACATTCTATAGTAAGTACTACACATGATGAGGGCTAAATGTTTCTGTTCTACAGTATACTATAACATTCTATACTAAGTACTACACATGATGAGGGCTAAATGTTTCTGTTCTACAGTATACTACAACATTCTATACTAAGTACTACACATGATGAGGGCTAAATGTTTCTGTTCTACAGTATACTACAACATTCTATACTAAGTACTACACATGATGAGGGCTAAATGTTTCTGTTCTACAGTATACTACAACATTCTATAGTAAGTACTACACATGATGAGGGCTAAATGTTTCTGTTCTACAGTATACTACAACATTCTATACTAAGTACTACACATGATGAGGACTAAATGTTTCTGTTCTACAGTGTACTATAACATTCTATACTAAGTACTACACATGATGAGGGCTAAATGTTTCTGTTCTACAGTATACTACAACATTCTATAGTAAGTACTACACATGATGAGGACTAAATGTTTCTGTTCTACAGTATACTACAACATTCTATACTAAGTACTACACATGATGAGGGCTAAATGTTTCTGTTCTACAGTATACTATAACATTCTATACTAAGTACTACACATGATGAGGGCTAAATGTTTCTGTTCTACAGTATACTACAACATTCTATACTAAGTACTACACATGATGAGGGCTAAATGTTTCTGTTCTACAGTATACTACAACATTCTATACTAAGTACTACACATGATGAGGACTAAATGTTTCTGTTCTACAGTGTACTATAACATTCTATACTAAGTACTACACATGATGAGGGCTAAATGTTTCTGTTCTACAGTATACTACAACATTCTATACTAAGTACTACACATGATGAGGGCTAAATGTTTCTGTTCTACAGTATACTACAACATTCTATACTAAGTACTACACATGATGAGGGCTAAATGTTTCTGTTCTACAGTATACTATAACATTCTATACTAAGTACTACACATGATGAGGGCTAAATGTTTCTGTTCTACAGTATACTACAACATTCTATACTAAGTACTACACATGATGAGGACTAAATGTTTCTGTTCTACAGTATACTATAACATTCTATACTAAGTACTACACATGATGAGGACTAAATGTTTCTGTTCTACAGTATACTATAACATTCTATACTAAGTACTACACATGATGAGGGCTAAATGTTTCTGTTCTACAGTATACTACAACATTCTATACTAAGTACTACACATGATGAGGGCTAAATGTTTCTGTTCTACAGTATACTACAACATTCTATACTAAGTACTACACATGATGAGGACTAAATGTTTCTGTTCTACAGTATACTATAACATTCTATACTAAGTACTACACATGATGAGGGCTAAATGTTTCTGTTCTACAGTATACTACAACATTCTATACTAAGTACTACACATGATGAGGGCTAAATGTTTCTGTTCTACAGTATACTACAACATTCTATACTAAGTACTACACATGATGAGGGCTAAATGTTTCTGTTCTACAGTATACTACAACATTCTATACTAAGTACTACACATGATGAGGACTAAATGTTTCTGTTCTACAGTATACTATAACATTCTATACTAAGTACTACACATGATGAGGACTAAATGTTTCTGTTCTACAGTATACTATAACATTCTATACTAAGTACTACACATGATGAGGACTAAATGTTTCTGTTCTACAGTATACTATAACATTCTATACTAAGTACTACACATGATGAGGGCTGTACATTTTGGAGAATATCCAGAGGTGGAGACTTTCCGCGGGAATTAAAGGGAATATATGGGAATGAATATTAATACCATTTAAATGTAGATGTTTTTTTCATTGGATATATTTACCATACCATATGGACACAGAAACATAAACCTTATCATAATAATTGCACATTTTTAAATCCTTCTAATAGAAAAAAACAAACATTTTAGTTACACATTTTGGGATGATTTCACTGAACAACAAAAGAAAGTGAATATTGAATGATCCCCAATGATCCATCGCATCTCACAAAAATGTTTTCAACATACATCTGTAAAATGATAGTCTAGAAACTAATGCTTTGGTTGTCTTCCTCTCAGGCTTCCAAGTCTTCTCCCTGGACCTCCTCAATGTCCACCTCTTGAACATCAGACTCTGAGGTCTCATCTTCACTGTCACTTTCCAACCTTGTTGAGGATGGCTCGTTGTCAGGCTCAAAAAGCCTCAAATTTGCCCTGATGGCCACCAACTATTCAACCCTTGTATTGGTGTGTGTTCCCAAACAAGGACCAGTTGCGCTCTGAGGCGGCTGATGTTGGTGGGATTTGGAGGATGATGGAGTCAACAGGGGAAAGAGCCTCGGATCCACAAAGTCCCTTCCACCAGGTGGCTGATGAGATATGTTGGCACGACTGCCATATTGCATCTCCATCACAAAGCCCTTGCTTGGAAGTGTACTTCGCCAGACTGCCAATAACCTTGCCCTCATCCAGGCCAAGGTGGCGAGACACGGTAGTGATGACACCATAGGCCTTGTTGATCTCTGCACCAGACAGGATGCTCTTGCCAGCACACTTGGGGTCCAACATGTACGCTGCGGCGTATATGGGCTTCAAGCAGAAGTCTTCATGCTTTTTGATGTATTTCAGAACTGCAGTTTCCTCTGCTTGGAGCAACAGTGAAGTGGGCAGGGCAGTACAGATTTCTTCACTTACATCTGCAGAGTCTGAACATCAGACAGGATGGCATTGTCTCCCTCAATCTGTGCAATGGCTACTGCTATAGGTTTCAGGAGTTTCAGGCTGCTAACCACTTTCTCCCAAAATACATCATCCAGGAGTATCCTCTTAATGGGGCTGTCCATATCGGCAGACTGTGATATGGCCATTTCTTGGAGAGACTCCTTCCCCTCCAGGAGATTGTCAAACATGATGACAACACCACCCTAATGGGTGTTGCCCCCGCAACAGCTTCAATGTGTTGCTATTTTTCTTCTCACTTTGCTTGATGAGGTAGATTGCTGCTTTAAATTGATGACCCCTCACATACCTAACCATTTCCTTGGCTCTTTTGTAGAGTGTATCCATTGTTTTCAGTGCAATGATGTCCTTGAGGAGCAGATTCAATGCATGAGCAGCACAGCCAATGGGTGTGATGTGAGGGTAGGACTCCTCCACTTTAGACCAAGCAGCCTTCATGTTCACAGCATTGTCTGTCACCATTGCAAATACATTCTGTGGTCCAAGGTCATTGATGACTGCCATCAGCTCATCTGCAATGTAGAGACCGGTGTGTCTGTTGTCCCTTGTGTCTGTGCTCTTGTAGAATACTGGTTGAGGGGTGGAGATGATGTAGTTAATTATTCCTTTCCCTCGAACATTCGACCACCCATCAGAGATGATTGCAATACAGTCTACTTTCACTATGATTTGCTTGACCTTCACTTGAACTCTGCATCCAGCAAATGAGTAGATAAAACATGTCTGGTTGGAGGGGCGTATACTGGGTGAAGAACAAGAAATCTCTTCCAATACACATTGCCTGTTAGCATCAGTGGTGAACCAGTTGCATACACAGCTCGAGTAAGACATTCATCAGCATTTCTCTGACTACGTTCCTCCATTGAGTCAATAACAACTTCCGATTCCAGGAGGACCATGAGTTGATGCTATCGATAAGGTGTCTGATTCATCATTTTCACCTCAAATAGAAATAGAGGGACTTTTGTCAGAGGTTGCTGAGGGAACTTTATGCACTTGGCCAGATGATTCTGCATCTTTGTTGCATCCTTCACAAATGATTTGCCACAGTACTTGAACATATACACAGCTTTTCCTTCGACATTAGCTGCAGTGAAATGTCTCCACACATCAGATAGTGCCCTTGGCATTTTCCTGTAAAGATTAGGAAAAAAAACTATTCCATGTACAGACAAATAGTTAAGCAGTTAGATTAAACAACTCCTTTGTAAGATACATGTTTTAAAATGAAACACGTATGAAAACAGGTGAATTAACACTCCTCAGTTAGAAGGCTCAAGCAAGCTAAAAATAACATGGTAGCAAAAACTTACTAGCAGATATTGTAAACAAGTTAAAAATGATGTAAACACATGTTGCTGTAGGCTACTATTTACTAGTTAACAAAAAAGCATGTATGTCATCTAAAAAATATTCACCCCACTCAGTATTGGAATAAAAACTTACCAGAAAGCATGTAGTCCTTGGCTCAGACAGTGTAGTAGTGGGGGCTCAATAGCATCTCATTAGTGTGCAAGATCTTGAGAATCAGCTGTACATGTGATGGAAGAATGCACTGCACATGTGATGGGAGAATGCACTGTGTATGCAGAGGGTTGGATTGAATTGGTGATAGTTTAACTAAAATATGCCACAATACCTAGAATTGCCTTATGTGTATCCCACAAAAAAAGGTTCACTGTTATAAGTTATCTTTTCTGATGAATTTAAGTAAAATTCGCAAAATTGCCAAGCTTAACTTTCCAAGATCAAGGGATACTACAGGGTGTAGTATAATATTCTACAGTATACTAAAGTTTACTATAGAATTCTATAGTAAGTACTCTAGTATTCTATTGTAAACTGTAGTATTGTATAGTAAGTACTGTAGTATTATATAGTATGTGCTGTACTATTATATAATAAACTGTAGTATTCTATAGTAAACTGTAGTATCTTTGTATGCCTCCCTATCAGTCTTTATTCTATTCACTCTCATAATCTTAAATGATCCTGTATCTTTTCTAAACTCAGTCCCTCCACGGCAGCCCCACTTTCCTTCTCCGCTACAGTGTTGAATTGTCGCATGGTGTGGAGCTGCTGAAAACAAAACATAAACAAACACCCACTCCCAAAACTAGGACAGGACAACAGGGGACGATTCAGACTCTCTGCGTGGTGCCACAGCATATCTCTGTCCACTGCTGTGTCGCTGACAGGCACACACACACACACACAGCTGGCTGATACACCCTGCGGAACAGAAGGTACTACTCCAACATCTTTAAACACAGATCCTGTCACGCCTTGGTTATTGTATTTTGTGTTTTCGTTATATTTTTGGTCAGGCCAGGGTGTGACATGGGTTTATGTTGTTGTATTTTTGTATTGGGGTTTGTAGTATTTGGGATCGCGGCTGATTAGGGGTGTTGTATGGGCTTGGCTGCCTGAGGCGGTTCTCAATCAGAGTCAGGTGATTCTCATTGTCTCTGATTGGGAACCGTATTTAGGTAGCCTGGTTTCGCTTTGTATTTTGTGGGTGATTGTTCCTGTCTCTGTGTAGTTTCACCAGATAGG
Organism: Oncorhynchus keta; assembly: GCF_023373465.1. Taxonomy (NCBI): domain Eukaryota; kingdom Metazoa; phylum Chordata; class Actinopteri; order Salmoniformes; family Salmonidae; genus Oncorhynchus; species Oncorhynchus keta. The sequence continues at coordinate 69,658,403 of NC_068455.1, read as the reverse complement.
CTGTAATTAGGTTTCACGTTCCGTTTGTTGTTTTGTGTTGTATAGTTATTTCATGTATCGTCATTTCATTTATTAAAGTAATGAGTAATCACTACGCTGCATTTCGGTCCGACTCTCTTTCTACAAACGAAGAACGCCGTTACAGATTCACTTTGTCCAAACTACACTACAGACTGGTGGCCAACTGAAATGGAAAGAATACTATTTGGTTATACTATATTCACATATTATGTAATTTGTGACACTTGATTCATGATACTAGCGATAGCACCCCGTATTATCGGCGTATTCAACAGCGTTTTTAAGAAGTATATTACCTTCAACACTGTTATCTTGTGATCAAGCCATCAATGTTTTGTGATTATTGGTGTCGTAAAATGTTAGCTAACGTGTTAGCAATTAGCATGTTTGACATTTCAGTGGAAACACTACGACTATCAGCAGTTTAGTCCGGTATTATCGGCATACGGTCCCCAGTTATTTGCTTATCAGTTTAATTTTGTTCAGAAAAGAGACACCAACCTCGTATCCAAAGTGTTTACTAGATAGTTGACGAGTTGGCTAGCCTTCCAGTAAAACTTGTCTGTCAACTTGTCATTGCGTAACCCGGTGCACACTCCTGTAGACTCTTCTCTAATTCAGTGTTTTAACCAAATAACGTCTCATTATTTGTTTTACAGATTAATCTTATGTTTTGAGAACGTAGATAACATTTTACTACTAACATATAAATGAGCATGAATAATTTAGGTAAAAAGTTGGATATTAAACGACCTGTCACACAGTTGAATTTTACAACATACCTAAACGGCAATGAAAATCAGTGGTCAGCTAGCGAGAAGGGTGTCTTTAGTCGCAAAGCGTACCGTTTTTTTAGGGCATTGAAACGTTGAGCTCGAGGTGATCCTCCAACCACTAGAGAGTGTCTGACGTTAGGGGGTGTCCGATGTTGGGGGAAAATGAGCTAACGGTGAAGCACTATTCCACTGACTGTGTCTCTGTCTGTTCTCTGTTTTACAGCTAGAGTGCTTCAATTAAGCATTGTCATGTGAATCCATGCACCACATTCACCACAGCCAATTAAAGGTTAAAGGCCACGCTTAAGGTCACAGCCATTCGCCTCTCGTCTCCTTCTCACCTCAAATCAAATCAACATACACAAGGTTAGCAGACGATAATGCGAGTGTAGCGAAATGCTTGTGCTTCTAGTTCTGATCGTGCAGTAATATCTAACAAGTAATCTAACAATTTCACAACAACTATATTATACACACAAGTGTAAAGTAATGAATAAGAATATGTACAGATAAATATATGGATGAGCGATAGCGGAACGGAATAGGCAGGATGCAGTAGATGGTATCGAGTACAGTATATATACATATAAGATGAGTAATGTAGGGTATGTAAACTTTCTCCTCGTTTCTCCTCCCCTCCCACGTCCCTGACCCTCTCTACCACATCCTCTCCTCCTCTAACTCTGTTTCTCTCTCTGTTTCTCTCTCACTCCCCCATCATGCCATATGCTTCCAACTGCCTTCCTCGACAGCTACAGGATTTAAGCGCTCCATCCAACCGGCCAACCAGCCTTTAAAAACAACATGTTCCCTTCCTCTCCGACCCTATTTACCCTACAGTGGGAGTGTATGTATTCAGTGGGTAAAGAATGAGAGACGGAGGGAGAGAAGGAGAAAGTGAAAAGGGAAAGAGAGTCTTGCTGTCTTAGGTCTCTCTTGTCGCGATGTGTGTTTTGTCCTATATTTTTATTTAATTTATTTTTAATTTTTAATCCCAGCCCCCGTCCCCACAGTAGGCCGTCATTGTAAACAAATAAGAATTAGTTCTTAACTGAATTGCCTAGTTAAATAAAGGTTAAATAAAATGACAAACATTTGGTAAGAATGTTTCATGTATCATTACCTACAGATGAAAACAACTTTTGGACATTAGATCGGTGGAAACGGCTGAAACTTGAGCTTCCCTGATCTGGGTCCTTTGTTTGAACTTCCAGATGCTTCTCCATTCATCTATTCCCCTCACGGAACAACGCCTCTCCCCTGTTTGACCTAGATAGTTTGCGTGTGTATTTATATGTAGGCTGCGTGTGCCTTTTTAAAAATTGATTATTATTGAATGATATAACTCACAGGGGAGAGAGAAGCTGTTGATGTGTGAGTCTGTGTGTGTGTGTGTGTGTGTGTGTGTGTGTGTGTTACATACAGGTAAAAGTCTCTCCTGCTGATAGAGGACATCTGGTATTACTGCTCAGTGGTGAAACTCACTCTCTCACACCAACACGCACACGCGCACACGCGCACACGCGCACACACACACACACACACACACACACACACACACACACACACACACACACACACACACACACACACACACACACACACACACACACACACACACACACACACACACACACACACACACACACTGATAAACAGACTCACACACATATTATTAACCTCAATAGTAAAAGACACCCAGTAGTTAGTCAGTAGTTAGTCAGCGGATAGTCAGCGGATAGTCAGCGGATAGTCAGCGGATAGTCAGCGGTTAGTCAGCGGATAGTCAGCGGATAGTCAGCGGTTAGTCAGCGGTTAGTCAGAGGTTAGTCAGCGGATAGTCAGCGGTTAGTCAGCGGATAGTCAGCGGATAGTCAGCAGATAGTCAGCGGTTAGTCAGCGGATAGTCAGCGGTTAGTCAGCGGATAGTCAGCGGTTAGTCAGCGGTTAGTCAGCGGATAGTCAGCGGTTAGTCAGCGGATAGTCAGCGGTTAGTCAGCGGATAGTCAGCGGTTAGTCAGCGGTTAGTCAGCGGTTAGTCAGCGGATAGTCAGCGGTTAGTCAGCGGATAGTCAGCGGATAGTCAGCGGATAGTCAGCGGTTAGTCAGCGGATAGTCAGCGGTTAGTCAGCGGATAGTCAGCGGATAGTCAGCGGTTAGTCAGCGGTTAGTCAGCGGATAGTCAGCGGTTAGTCAGCGGATAGTCAGCGGATAGTCAGCGGATAGTCAGCGGTTAGTCAGCGGATAGTCAGCGGTTAGTCAGCGGTTAGTCAGCGGATAGTCAGCGGATAGTCAGCGGTTAGTCAGCGGTTAGTCAGCGGTTAGTCAGCGGATAGTCAGCGGTTAGTCAGCGGATAGTCAGCGGATAGTCAGCGGATAGTCAGCGGTTAGTCAGCGGATAGTCAGCGGTTAGTCAGCGGATAGTCAGCGGATAGTCAGCGGTTAGTCAGCGGATAGTCAGCGGATAGTCAGCGGATAGTCAGCGGATAGTCAGCGGTTAGTCAGCGGTTAGTCAGCGGATAGTCAGCGGATAGTCAGCGGATAGTCAGCGGATAGTCAGCGGTTAGTCAGCGGATAGTCAGCGGATAGTCAGCGGTTAGTCAGCGGATAGTCAGCGGTTAGTCAGCGGATAGTCAGCGGTTAGTCAGCGGTTAGTCAGCGGATAGTCAGCGGATAGTCAGCGGTTAGTCAGCGGTTAGTCAGCGGTTAGTCAGCGGATAGTCAGCGGTTAGTCAGCGGATAGTCAGCGGATAGTCAGCGGTTAGTCAGCGGATAGTCAGCGGATAGTCAGCGGATAGTCAGCGGATAGTCAGCGGATAGTCAGCGGTTAGTCAGCGGATAGTCAGCGGATAGTCAGCGGATAGTCAGCGGTTAGTCAGCGGATAGTCAGCGGTTAGTCAGCGGATAGTCAGCGGTTAGTCAGCGGTTAGTCAGTAGCTAGTCAGTAGCTAGTCAGTGGTTAGTCAGCGGTTAGTCAGCGGATAGTCAGCGGATAGTCAGCGGATAGTCAGCGGTTAGTCAGCGGATAGTCAGCGGTTAGTCAGCGGTTAGTCAGCGGTTAGTCAGCGGTTAGTCAGCGGATAGTCAGCGGTTAGTCAGCGGATAGTCAGTAGTTAGTCAGCGGATAGTCAGCGGATAGTCAGCGGTTAGTCAGCGGATAGTCAGCGGATAGTCAGCGGTTAGTCAGCGGATAGTCAGCGGATAGTCAGCGGTTAGTCAGCGGATAGTCAGCGGTTAGTCAGCGGATAGTCAGCGGATAGTCAGCGGTTAGTCAGCGGTTAGTCAGCGGTTAGTCAGCGGATAGTCAGCGGATAGTCAGCGGTTAGTCAGCGGTTAGTCAGCGGATAGTCAGCGGTTAGTCAGCGGTTAGTCAGCGGTTAGTCAGCGGATAGTCAGCGGTTAGTCAGCGGATAGTCAGCGGATAGTCAGCGGTTAGTCAGCGGTTAGTCAGCGGATAGTCAGCGGTTAGTCAGCGGTTAGTCAGCGGATAGTCAGCGGATAGTCAGCGGATAGTCAGCGGTTAGTCAGCGGTTAGTCAGCGGATAGTCAGCGGATAGTCAGCGGTTAGTCAGCGGTTAGTCAGCGGATAGTCAGCGGTTAGTCAGCGGATAGTCAGCGGATAGTCAGCGGATAGTCAGTAGTTAGTCAGCGGATAGTCAGCGGATAGTCAGCGGATAGTCAGCGGATAGTCAGCGGTTAGTCAGCGGATAGTCAGCGGTTAGTCAGCGGATAGTCAGTAGTTAGTCAGCGGATAGTCAGCGGATAGTCAGCGGTTAGTCAGCGGATAGTCAGTGGATAGTCAGCGGATAGTCAGTAGTTAGTCAGCGGATAGTCAGCGGATAGTCAGCGGATAGTCAGCGTATAGTCAGCGTATAGTCAGCGGATAGTCAGCGGTTAGTCAGCGGATAGTCAGCGGATAGTCAGTGGTTAGTCAGCGGATAGTCAGCGGTTAGTCAGCGGTTAGTCAGCGGATAGTCAGCGGTTAGTCAGCGGTTAGTAAGCGGTTAGTCAGCGGTTAGTCAGCGGATAGTCAGCGGTTAGTCAGCGGTTAGTCAGCGGATAGTCAGCGGATAGTCAGCGGATAGTCAGCGGATAGTCAGCGGATAGTCAACAGTTAGTCAGCGGTTAGTCAGTAGTTCCATCTATAAGAACGCTAAAGCTTCGTCTGGGATTTACCTCATTATCTCAATTTTAAATCCCAATAAGTATATTTTGATGGATGGAAACGTTTTGTGGATTTGAAAAAAGTGATCATTTGATACAGTTGAAATATTTACAAATTAGATGCGCTGAAATCAAAGCAAATGAACACTTTATAGTGATATTATGTCTGATCTGGAAAACAATGTCATGTATGTATAGATGGGTGTAATCTAGAGCCAAGCATTTTGACTTGTAATCTGAGGGTATCCTGCTTGTTGAATTATGCAACAGAACGTGACAACAACAGTAAATAATGAAGTGGTCTAGACAGCGTAGCTGAGTGCAGGTACGCCTAAACAGAGGAGTTGTTTGTGGTTGCGGCTTTGTTCCACCCCTTTATGTTAATTAATGCATATGTACAAATATACCCCCCATGTATTTATGCAAATGAGGCACATATTATTTTCGTTCTGTTAATACTGTCACGAATCCCGCTTCCTGAGTCTGTGTTTGCCTGTGTTTCTGTCCTGGAGTGTGTTTCCGGTGTCCTGGAACGCACCCTGTCTGGTTGCCGGGCGAATTAGCTTGTTGGGAGATCGATGTTCACCCGCACCTGTATCCCATCAGTAATCTGCACACCTGTCCTGATCATCACCTCTCCCCTTCAGAAGCTCTGACCTGACATCCATTCCCTGCCGGATCGTTAGCCATGAACAGTATGTTGTGCCATAGAATCAGCCTCATGTTGGATAGAATTTGTTTTGTTGTTTTTTACGTATTGCTTGCCTTAAACTTACCTCCGTTTGTTCTGTCTTCAGTTACTCACCCGGATCATTTACCCCATTCCCGCCTGGTCGTCGGAGGATTCCGCTACCCCATTGGATCCACCTATTTACTCCCATCAACTCACCACCACTGCCCGCTACGCCACCTGGATATATCTACCCATTCACATTCACTTGTAAATAAATACTCACCTTCTTCCTACTCTCCTTGTCCTGGTCTGCTTCTGGGTTCGATTTTGAAAGAACGTGACAGAACGATCCGGCCAAGGATGAACCCAGCGGACCTGGACTCCGTTTGCCATGCCATTACCCAGCAGGGGAAGACATTGGGACAACACAAGACAGCGCTACAGGAGATAGCGGGTTCAATCCAGAATTTATCTGCTAGCTTGACACAAATCCAGGATCAGCTCAGTTTGCCGGCGAATTCATTCACCACCTGTTTCACCCATCTCACCTGCCGTGTCTGGTGCGGTTTCCTTCCGTGAGCCCAAGGTTCCGACCCCGGAGAATGCACGAGGGAGATCTGGGAGGATGCCGTTCATTTCTTTTACAGTGTGGGTTAGTTTTTGATCTGCAGCCCTACTCTTACGCCACAGATAAGGCTAGGATAGCTTTTGTTATTGAGCTGCTGCATGGTAGAGCTCTGGAATGGGCTTCAGCTGTTTGGGAACGACGGGACACATGCATGACGTCATACCAGGGTTTCACGGCAGAGATGAGAAAGCTTTTTGACCACCCAGTCCGAGGTAAGGACGCAGCTAAACGTTTGTTCTCTCTTCGCCAAAGAGCTTGCAGTGTGGCAGACCTTGTGATAGAATTCAGGACATTGGCTGTGGAGAGTGGTTGGAATGAGGAATCACTACAAGCGGTTTTTTACCAGGGGTTGTCGGAGCAACTCAAGGACGAGCTGATCTCCTATCCAGAGCCTAGTGACCTAGATAGTTTGGTCACCTTAGATATTCGGGTAGATAATAGAGTCCGAGAGAGAAGCAGGGAGAAGCAGTGGGGTCCATCTAATCAATCTGAGACTCGGTTACCATTCGGGTCAGGAAGTGGACCAGAACGGGTTGATCATTTTCCCTCACACGGGATTAGTGGAGGAGTCCTGCCGCCAGATCCTGAACCTATGCAAGTGGGGCGGCACGGGTTAACTAAGGACGAGCGCCAACGTAGACGTGAGACCAACAGCTGCCTCTACTGTGGTAGCTCGGGACATTACATCTCCGTTTGTCCTCAGCGCCCGTTAAACTGCTCGGCTCGTTAAGTTTGGGAGGTTTGTTAGCGAGCCAGTTTCAACCTCTCAAGAGCCCTGTCAGACCTCGTTTTCCTGCTACCCTCATAAATAAGAATCAGAGTTTAGCGATTAACGCTTTCATCGATTCAGGTGCCGATGACAGCTTCATTGATGCCGACTTAGTGGAACAGCTGGGGCTTTCCAAGGAGCAATTACCGGAAGCCATTGAAGCAACCACTCTGAACGGCAGTAGTCTGGCACGGATCACTATGAGGACTGAACCGGTTAAGATGTTGTTGTCGGGGAATCATTCAGAGGTTATTTCTTTTTTCATTTTGCCTTCCCCCCATGTTCCTCTGGTTCTTGGATACCCCTGGCTAAGAGAACACAATCCTTCATTCGATTGGGTGACTGGTAAGGTAACTAGTTGAGCATTGAGTGCCATGCTAACTGCCTCAGGACTGCCTGTTCTCATGCTGTCCCCAGTCGGGTCAGTGAGTCTGCTCCTCCTGATTTGTCCCTGGTTCCTGAAACATATCACGAGTTGGGTGAGGTGTTCAGTAAGCAGAAAGCTCAGTCACTTCCTCCCCACCGACCTTATGATTGTACAATTAAGCTGTTCCCTGGAGCTGCCTTTCCCAAGGGACGGTTATACAGTATTTCTCGATCTGAGCGGGAAGCCCTGGAGACCTACATAAAGGAGTCTCTTGCTGCAGGTCTCATTCGTCCCTCGTCATCACCCCTGGGAGCTGGATTTTTTTTTTGTGAGTAAGAAGAATGGTTCTCTTCGACCGCGTATTGATTATCGGGGGTTGAATGATATTACGGTCAAGAACAAGTACCCCTTGCCCTTGATGAGCTCCGCTTTCGATTCTTTACAGGGTGCTACTGTGTTTACGAAGCTTGATCTACGCAATGCGTATCATCTGGTTCGGATCAAAGAGGGGGACGAGTGGTTGACTGGATTCAATACACCTATGGGACATTTCGAGTACCAGGTGATGCCGTTTGGACTTTCCAACAATCCAGCAGTGTTCCAAAGTTTGGTGAATGACGTGCTGAGGGATATGATCGGTCTGTTTGTGTTCGTTTACCTGGATGACATCCTGATTTTCTCCAAGGAGCTTTCCAGCCACATCCAGCATGTTAAGCAGGTCCTGCAGCGGTTATTGGAGAACCGTCTGTTTGTGAATGCAGAGAAGTGTGATTTTCACGCCCACACTACATCCTTCCTCGGGTACATCATCTCCAGGGGTGAGATCAAGATGGACCAAGAGAAGGTTCGGGCGGTTCGGGATTGGGCCCGGCCCGGTACGAGATTGCAGCTCCAGAGATTCCTGGGATTTGCGAACTTCTATCGGAGGTTTATCCGTGATTACAGCCGGGTGGCCGCCACTTTAACTGCTCTGACGTCTTGCACCAGAATTTTCTGTTGGACTCCTGAGGCAGACCGAGCATTTCTGAACTTGAAGAGCCGATTCACCAACGCGCCGATTCTCTCTCAACCTGACACTTCCCGTCAGTTTGTTGTTGAGGTGGACGCGTCTGACGTGGGAGTGGGCGCCATCCTGTCCCAGCGTAGCTCCACTGACGGTAAACTCCATCCCTGCGCCTTCTACTCTTGTCGTCTTTCACCAACTGAGAGAAACTACGATGTGGGTAACCGGGAGCTTCTCGCTGTGAAGCCTACCTTGGAGGAGTGGCGTCACTAGTTGGAGGGAGCGGAGCAACCGTTTGTGGTCTGGACTGACCACAAGAATCTGGCTCACGTGCAATCGGCTAAACGTCTCAACTCCCGTTAGGCCAGGTGGGCTTTGTTTTTTGGACGCTTCAATTTTTCCCTGACGTTCTGACCTGGGTCGAAGAACGGCAAAGCGGAACGCCTTGTCCCGGATGTTCTCCAAGACGGATGAGAGTGGGGTCAAGACTAAGACGATTCTTCCCCAGAACCTTGTCGTGGGAGCCGTTACATGGAGGATTGAGGAGGATGTGATGGCGGCCCTTCGGACGCAGCCCGGCCCCGGTAACGGTCCACCCGGTCGGTTGTTCGTGCCTGAGTCGGTCCGTTCTGCTGTTCTTCAGTGGTCCCACGCCAGCAAGATAGCTTGTCACCCTGGCGTTGCTCGGACTATGGCGCTACTGCGCAGACGATTTTGGTGGCCTGCCATGGGAGAAGATACCCGGAGGTTTGTTGCCGCATGTCCTGTTTGTGCTCAGAACAAAAGTACCAATCGGCCCAGCTCTGGGCTTCTTCACCCCCTACCTATTCCTCAGCGACCTTGGTCGCATCTGGCCCTGGATTTTGTCACGGGATTGCCCCCTTCTGTTGGGAACACGGTCAGTCTGACCATTGTGGACAGATTCAGCAAGTTTGCCCATTTTGTTCCTCTCTCCAAGCTTCCATCTGCCATGGAGACGTCCGAGATCCTGGTTAGGGAGGTTTTCAGGGTCCACGGATTGCCCAGTGACATTGTTTCTGACCGTGGTCCTCAGTTTACCTCTGCTGTCTGGAGATCCTTCTGTTTGGCCATTGGAGCTACAGTCAGTCTCACTTCTGGATTTCACCCACAATCTAATGGTCAGGCGGAGAGAGCCAACCAGAAGATGGAGTCCACGCCGCGTTGTCTTGTCTCCTCTGATCCCACCTCTTGGTCATCTCAATTACCCTGGGTCGAGTATGCCCATAATACCCTTCCTTCATCTGCCACTGGGATGTCCCCCTTCCAATGCCTGTACGGATACCAACCTCCCTTGTTTACTTCTCAGGAGAGGGATCTTTCGGTTCCTTCTGTCCAGGCCCACATTTGTCGTTGCCACCGGACCTGGCATCGGGCCAGGAAGGTCCTCCTTAGAGTTTCTGACCGGTATCAGATCCAGACGAATCGTCGCCGTATTCCTGCTCCCGCTTATACCATCGGAGATAAGGTTTGGTTGGCTACACGGGATCTTCCTCTACGGATTGAGTCGAGGAAACTGTCACCAAAGTTCATTGGTCCGTTTGTGGTGGAGAGAATCATTAACCCTGTTGTGGTCTGGCTCAAATTGCCGGCAATGCTTCGAGTACACCCCACCTTTCATGTCTCCTGCCTCAAGCCGGTTCTCCTCAGTCCTCTGTTGCCCCCTCCTCCTCCTCGTCCTCCTCCTTGGATGATCGGAGGTGGTCCTGCCTTACACGGTGCGCCGCATAATGGATTCCAGACGGCGGGGTCGAGGTTTCCAATATCTCGTGGATTGGGAAGGATATGGTCCAGAGGAGAGGAGTTGGATTCCTCGGCGTCACATCCTTGATGACGACCTGCTTCGTGACTTCTACCGCCTCCACCCTGGCGCTCCAGGTAGTCTGCCCGGTGGCGTTCGTCGGAGGGGGGGTACTGTCACGAATCCCGCTTCCTGAGTCTGTGTTTGTTTGCCTGTGATTCTGTCCTGGAGTGTGTTTCAGGTGTCCTGGAACGCACCCTGTCTGGTTGCCGGGCGAATTAGCTTGTTGGGAGATCGATGTTCACCCGCACCTGTATCCCATCAGTAATCTGCACACCTGTCCCCTTCAAAAGCGCTGACCTGACATCCATTCCCTGCCGGATCGTTAGCCATGAACAGTATGTTGTGCCATAGAATCAGCCTCAAGTTGGATAGAATTTGTTTTGTTGTTTTTTACGTATTGCTTGCCTTAAACTTACCTCCATTTGTTCTGTCTTCAGTTACTCACCCGGATCATTTACCCCATTCCCGCCTGGTCGTCGGAGGATTCCGCTACCTCATTGGATCCACCTATTTACTCCCATCAACTCACCACCGCTGCCCGCTACGCCACCTGGATATATCTACCCATTCACATTCACTTGTAAATAAATACTCACCTTCTTCCTACTCTCCTTGTCCTGATCTGCTTCTGGGTTCGATTTTGAAAGAACGCGACAAATATAAAATAAATACCTGATATGATTAGAGCATTTATATGAGTGCCATCCATGAATAAAAAACTGGACATTTTTTACAATAAACGGAAAACCTGAATTCTGACCAAAATCCCTGAATTTTATTTATTTGTCTGTGCCAGTAAAATGTTGTATGATTCCTTCAATACCTAATGGATTTTTTTTTATCTAAAAGTTGAAAATTTAAAATTGAATTTACTGTGGCATACAGTAGTACACAAACACCAATGCAGTTGTAAATTAGAATGTGTTCTTCACTGACTTAACTTGTCTAGTTAAACAGCTCACCACCACTATGAGATCCTTCCCATCCCTCTCTCCTCCCTTGTTCCTTTTCCCCTCCTCTCCCCTGCTTCCTCCCTGCTTCCATTTCTTCTTCCTTTAACCACCTTTTCCTTTCTCCCTCCCTCCCTCCCTCATCGTCGCTCTCTCTCTCTCTCTGGGCTTAAGGAGCCAAGCCTGGTTGTCGTGGTAACCCAGCTGTAAGTGACCAACACAAGCTTGCTTCCTGCCATCACCATAGAAACACTTCCTGGCTGGTTGTCGGGGGCAGCAGAGGAAAAAACAGCAGCTGGATTTACCATCGGTATTACAGTTTTTTTCCAACTGCTTACACACAAAATCTTTTCATGTCACACGATTTTTGAAACCTCTCACTCAAAGTGCAAAACTACACACCAAATATCCAAAACCATAAGCTATTTCTCAGCCTTTGACTCAGTTGTCAATTGCATAAAACACTTTTTTTCAACACACTACACACAATTATCTACCTAAAACACAAAAATCTAACAGGAAGTGACTTGCTTTCCTTTTCCAAACACAACCAATGCTACACTTATTCACCAGGTCACACACACACTCCTCACATGTGCAAACACATAGCTTGACTGATCACTAACAAATCACTTCTTTACTGTAGTATCGGCCTAAAAATAGGTCAAAGGTCAGATTACCTGTTTTGAACAATGGATGCCAACAATGGACAGAGAGCAAGAGAAGTAGGAGGGAGAGGAAGAGGAAGAAGAGGATGAGGGCAAAGAAGAGAAGGAAGGAGGGCAAACTGATGAATTTAGGGCAACACTTGTTGATCATGTGATCAACCACGGTTTGACCATGAGAGAGACAGAGAGTCCAGCCCAACTTGAGTCGATTTACAGTGGCGTCCATAATTCAAACCTTCAGAAATGAGAACAGGTAAACAACTGTCTGACTATTTTAGCATCACAGTAATGTACTGTAAAATACGTATGACTGCATAGTATTGCATAAACATTTGTAACTCTAAGCCATCCACTTACTGCACTGCATTGAATGAATGAGGTTGGTTATCATGCTGTACTACATTTTTTTATACATTGTTTACAGTTCCTATGCAGAACACATACTGTGTTTGAATGCTGTACAGAGTGGAAAGGCAAAGACATCATGGAGGACGAGGACGCTTGTTTACAAATGTACAAGAGACTGCAATTATAAATATGGTTTTGGCCAACAATGCAATTAGGATTCGAGAGATAAGAGAGCATATCTTGAATAATGACACCATATTTAACAACATCAATGCTGTAAGCCTGTTGACCACACAACGCATCCTCCAACGGCACCGAGTGACGATGAAACAACTTTACAAGGTGCCATTTGAGAGAAACTCTGACAGAGTTAAGAATATGCGACATGACTTTGTAGAGGTATGTATGCAACACTACTTCCAGTACTTCAGACATACCAAATTTACTGATCTGTATATCATTTTGTCTGTTACAGAGAGTATTGGAGCTGGATGCCCATGTAATTCGCCATTAATTTATTTATGTGGATGAGGTTGGCTTCAACCTCACCAAAACCAGACGCCGCAGAAGAAATGTAATAGGACAGAGGGCAATTACCAATGTCCCTGGACAGCGTGGGGGTAATGTGTGCTATCATCACTCAAAACGGGGTCCTCCATCACAATGCCACACTGGGTCTGTACAACACCGGCCATATGCTGACTTTTCTGGATGCAATTTACACAATGCTTGTCCCTGATCCAGATCAGGAGCCTGCTAGATTTGTGGTTTTATGGGACAATGTTAGTTTTCACAGGGCTGTTCTGGTCCAAAACTGGTTTGCCACCCATCCACAATTTGTAGTTTTGTACCTACCCCCATATTCACCTTTTCTAAATCCCAGAGGTATTCTTCTCAGCCTGGCGCTGGAAAGTGTATGATCGCCAACCCTATGCCCGCATGCCGCTTCTCCAGGCAACGGAGGACGCATGTGGAGACAGAGAGGTTGCCTCTGTCCAAGGTTGGATACGCCATGCTAGGAGATACTTCCCTCCATGTGGGGACATAGAGGTTGCCTCTGTCCAAGGTTGGATACGCCATGCTAGGAGATACTTCCCTCCATGTGGGGACATAGAGGTTGCCTCTGTCCAAGGTTGGATACGCCATGCTAGGAGATACTTCCCTCCATGTGGGGACATAGAGGTTGCCTCTGTCCAAGGTTGGATACGCCATGCTAGGAGATACTTCCCTCCATGTGGGGACATAGAGGTTGCCTCTGTCCAAGGTTGGATACGCCATGCTAGGAGATACTTCCCTCCATGTGGGGACATAGAGGTTGCCTCTGTCCAAGGTTGGATACGCCATGCTAGGAGATACTTCCCTCCATGTGGAGACATAGAGGTTGCCTCTGTCCAAGGTTGGATACGCCATGCTAGGAGATACTTCCCTCCATGTGGGGACATAGAGGTTGCCTCTGTCCAAGGTTGGATACGCCATGCTAGGAGATACTTCCCTCCATGTGGGGACATAGAGGTTGCCTCTGTCCAAGGTTGGATACGCCATGCTAGGAGATACTTCCCTCCATGTGGGGACATAGAGGTTGCCTCTGTCCAAGGTTGGATACGCCATGCTAGGAGATACTTCCCTCCATGTGGGGACATAGAGGTTGCCTCTGTCCAAGGTTGGATACGCCATGCTAGGAGATACTTCCCTCCATGTGGAGACATAGAGGTTGCCTCTGTCCAAGGTTGGATACGCCATGCTAGGAGATACTTCCCTCCATGTGGGGACATAGAGGTTGCCTCTGTCCAAGGTTGGATACGCCATGCTAGGAGATACTTCCCTCCATGTGGGGACATAGAGGTTGCCTCTGTCCAAGGTTGGATACGCCATGCTAGGAGATACTTCCCTCCATGTGGGGACATAGAGGTTGCCTCTGTCCAAGGTTGGATACGCCATGCTAGGAGATACTTCCCTCCATGTGGGGACATAGAGGTTGCCTCTGTCCAAGGTTGGATACGCCATGCTAGGAGATACTTCCCTCGATGTTTGGCAAGAGAAACGTGTCTTGTGATGTTTATGAAGTATTGTGGTCAGACTCAAACCGGAGAAGAGATGAAGCGTAGCTTAGCACTGTTGACTGCCCCCCTACCAATTCCTGGACTGACCCCCCGGGACCCCACACACACAATTTTGTTCTTTACTGTATTCTAAAGAATATACTTTTTTTTTGGTTTACATATGTTTATGGTTTTGTTGTTTGCTACAGTATATAACAGTAATGTTTGGCCTAATAAATATGTTCTGTCTCTACATTGCATTGGTGTTTACAGTGTACTTGTTACCCCTCTCAGCAGATTACTTTCACTGTAGAACATTGTATTGAAATGAAGATATAAGCCTATGAAAGACCAAAGAGCTTTAGATTCAGAATAACAGTGTTTACATGGTATATCCAGACATGTACTCTTATGAAAGCAGTGTTTGCCATTTGATGCAAATGCTTCATTCAAACATGTGTTTATGGCATTTTGAATGCAGTGTTACATTTTGAAGGAGATGTGAGGCATTTTGCATTTTCTCTCGCCCTCTTCCTCTCTCTCTCCTTCTCCCCCCTCTTATCTCCCTACCTCTCTCTCTCCTTCTCCCCCGTCTTATCTCCCTACCTCTCTCTCTCCTTCTCCCCCCTCTTATCTCCCTACCTCTCTCTCTCCTTCTCCCCCCTCTTATCTCCCTACCTGTCTTTCATTCTCTTTCGCCTCCTTCTCTCTCTATCACTCTTTATCTCTCTCTTTCGTTCTGTATCTGTCTGTATGTCTCACTCTCTGCCTGTCTCTCTCCCTTTAAGTCTGTCTCTCTCTTTGAATGTTGTATTTGTGCAGCTCTCAGTTCCCTGTTGTTGGTTTTGTCTGGTGTAATATGTCAATTGATTCACCATATTCTCAAGCTGAGTCACAAATGGAATCATATCATCATAGAAAGAGGAAGAGGGAGAGAGATAGGAAGAGGGGGAGAGATAGGAAGAGGGGGAGAGATAGGAAGAGGGGAGAGATAGGAAGAGGGGGAGAGATAGGAAGAGGGGAGAGATAGGAAGAGGGGAGAGATAGGAAAGGGGGAGAGATAGGAAGAGGGGGAGAGATAGAGAGAGACAGAAAGGAAGAGGGGGAGAGATAGAGAGAGACAGAAAGGAAGAGGGGGAGAGATAGAGAGAGACAGAAAGGAAGAGGGGGAGAGATAGAGAGAGACAGAAAGGAAGAGGGGGAGAGATAGGAAGAGGGGGAGAGATAGAGAGAGACAGAAAGGAAGAGAGAGACAGAAAGGGAGAGACAGACAGAAAGAGAGAGAGAGAGAGAGAGAGAGAGAGAGAGAGAGAGAGAGAGAGAGAGAGAGAGAGAGAGAGAGAGAGAGAGAGAGAGAGAGAGAGAGAGAGAGAGAGAGAGAGAGAGAGAGAGAGAGAGAGAGAGAGAGAGAGAGAGAGAGAGAGAGAGAGAGAGAGAGAGAGAGAGAGAGACAGAAAGAGAGAGCGACAGAAAGAGAGAGAGAGAGAGGGGGAAAGAGAGAGAGAGAGAGACAGAAGGAAAAAAGAGAGAGAGAGATACAAGTGTAGTCGATTATGCCATCACTGACATTGACTCCTCCTCCATTAGTGCATTCACTGTCAGACCACAGACACCATTGTCAGATCACAGTCAGATCAACGTGTTTCTGAAGAAATTAACTGGCAATATTCAATATTCATATGCTTCAAACAGTGCAGAGATTCAATGAAACATTGAACTCAAATGAAATGATGAACTCTATACAGTTTCTCAATAACTCACAATAACAAAACAATAAAGATGGTGTCAATTTGGCTACTCAAAACATCAACTGCATATTCCAAAAAGCAAATCTGAGAAAACGAAAGAAATGCAACATTAGGGGAATTTGCATAAACAGTAACTTGGGAAAGGTTTTCTGTAGCATTTTGAATTCAAGAATTCAAACCTTTCTTCAAGAAAAAATGTACTAAGTAAATGTCAAATTGTCTTTCTCCCCAACCATCGCACTACTGGCCAGACACCTTACACACACTAATTAATAAACACACCCACCAAAAAAAGAGGGCAAAATCTTTGCTTGCTTTATTGACTTTAAAAAAACATTTGATTCTATTTGGCACAAAGGGCTATTCTACCAAATTCTCCAAAGTGGGCTTGGTGGTAAGGTATCTGACTTAATAAAATGTATGTACACAGAAAACAAGTATGCAATAAAAATCAAAAACCAAAGAACATAATTATTTTCACAATGTCGAGGTGTGAGACAAGGCTGCAGTTTGAGTTCAAATCTTTTCAACATTTATATCAATGAATTAGCAGACATGTTGGACCACTCTCCAGCCCCAGGACTCACTATTTGACACAGAGGTGAAATACCTGCTATATGCTGATGACTTGGTACTTCTATCACCAATCAAAGAAGGTCTTCAACAGAACATTAATATTCTAGAACAATATTGCCATAATTGGGCCCTGGCCCAAAAATGAATATCATGATTTTCCAACAAAAAAAACACATGTCAGAAACACAAATGTAAATTCACCCTGAACAACACCATAATTGAACACACTAAAAATTACACCTCCCTTGGTCTGACCATATCTGCATCGGGAAACTTTACTATGTCAGTGAATGCAATCAAAGAAAAAGCCCGCAGATCATTGTATGCAATAAAAATGAAATTATTCAAAATCAACATCCCAATTAGAATTTGGACCAACATATTTGACAGTGTAATCCTACCAATAGCACTTTACGGAAGTGAGGTTTGGGGGCCACTCAATAAACTGGACTTTAATATGTGGGACAAACATCCAATTGAAGCCCTACATGCAGAATTCTGTCGGAAAATTCGAAGTCCAGAGAAATAAACCAACTAATGCACGAAGGGCAGAATTAGGCCGCTTTCCAGTGGTAATGAAAATACAGAAAAGATCCTAAAAATGTTGGCTACATCTAAATTCATGTCCAAATTGAAGTGTACAATTTAAAGCACTTCAAACCCAGGAGCTGAGCCCAGAAACGAGCCCTCTCAGTCAGCTGGTGTTGGACCTCACCAACCAAGATGACACCAGAACTGCTTCAAAAGAAAGAATTACAATAAACTAAATCATGAACCAATCAAAGGGCTCATATTTACAACATTGGAAAAAACGAAACAAAATCCCAAAAGCTGACTAAATTGCTATCTGACCCTAAACAGAGAATATGACTTGGCTGATTATCTCTACTCTGTCAGAGATACGAAGCAGAGACAGATCCTTACCAAGTACAGGCTGAGTGACCACCGATTTGCAGTAGAAACCGGCAGACATAAAAAGACATGGCTACCCAATGAGAGAAAGAGATGCACTTTCTCCTTTACTGTGATAAATATTCCTCAAAAAGAGATTCATTATTCACAGAAATGACTACATTTATTCCAAATTTGAATTTATTAAACCCAGAGGAAAAACTAAGAATACTCATGGGCGAAGGAGCAATGGCTCCTCTTGCAGCCAAATATGTATTTTCCTGCCAAAGCCTGAGGGACACTGAATAATAACATCTGCATAGCAAACAGTAACTTACTTATTATTACTATTATTGTTATTACTATTATTATTGCTGTTTATCATTCCAAATAGTAGTGGTATGGGTAGTAATGGTAATGATGACAGTTTAGTGATGGTAGTGGTAGTAGTAGTAATGATGATAGTAGTTGTAGTACTGATGTAATGGTGAAGATGACCGTTATTTAGTTAGTTATAGTTTCATTTTCCATATTTATATTTTTATATTTATTACATTTCTACTATTGACTGTTACCATTATATTGTTATTATTTTTGTATTTCATTTTGTATTATTATTTACTACCATTTTATATGATTATTTATTATCGTTTGTAATTTTACTACAATGTATATTGTATACATTGTTGCTTTGGCAATATTGACACAATTTTTTTCATGCCAATAAAGCAGCTTGAATTTGAATTCGAGAGAGAGAGGGGGAGACAGAGAGAGAGAGGGCGGAGACAGAGAGAGAGGGGGGAGACAGAGAGAGAGAGGGGGGACAGAGAGAGAGAGAGGGCGGAGACAGAGAGAGAGAGGGGGGAGACAGAGAGAGAGGGGGGAGACAGAGAGAGAGAGGGGGACAGAGAGAGAGAGGGGGAGACAGAGAGAGAGAGGGGGAGACAGAGAGAGAGGGGGAGACAGAGAGAGAGAGAGGGGGAGACAGAGAGAGGGGGGCAGAGAGAGAGAGAGGGGGGACAGAGAGAGAGAGGGGGTGACAGAGAGAGAGAGAGAGAGAGGGGGGCAGAGAGAGAGAGAGGGGGAGACAGAGAGAGAGGGGGCAGAGAGAGAGAGAGAGGGGGTGGACAGAGAGAGAGAGGGGGGAGACAGAGAGAGAGGGGGGACAGAGAGAGAGAGAGAGATGGGGGGGCAGAGAGAGAGAGAGAGAGGGGGACACAGAGAGAGAGAGAGAGATGGGGGCAGAGAGAGAGAGAGAGGGGGAGACAGAGAGAGGGAACGAGAGAGACAGAGCGAGAGAGAGGGGGAGACAGAGAGAGGGAACGAGAGAGACAGAGAGAGAGAGAGAGAGAGGGGGGAGACAGAGAGAGGGAACGAGAGAGACAGAGAGAGAGAGAGGGGGGAGACAGAGAGAGGGAACGAGAGAGACAGAGAGAGAGAGAGAGAGAGGGGGGAGACAGAGAGAGGGAACGAGAGAGACAGAGAGAGAGAGGGGGGAGACAGAGAGAGGGAACGAGAGAGACAGAGAGAGAGAGAGAGGGGGAGACAGAGTGAGGGAACGAGAGAGACAGAGAGAGAGAGAGAGGGGGAGACAGAGAGAGGGAACGAGAGAGACAGAGAGAGAGAGAGATGGGGGGGCAGAGAGAGGGAACGAGAGAGACAGAGAGAGAGAGAGATGGGGGGGCAGAGAGAGACAGAGAGAGGGGGAGACAGAGAGAGGGAACGAGAGAGACAGAGAGAGAGATGGGGGGCAGAGAGAGACAGAGAGAGAGAGAGAGGGGGGGAGACAGAGAGAGGGAACGAGAGAGACAGAGAGAGAGAGAGATGGGGGGCAGAGAGAGACAGAGAGAGAGAGAGATGGGGGCAGAGAGAGACAGAGAGAGAGAGAGATGGGGGCAGAGAGAGACAGAGAGAGAGAGATGGGGGCAGAGAGAGACAGAGAGAGAGAGATGGGGGGCAGAGAGAGACAGAGAGAGAGAGAGAGATGGTGGGGCAGAGAGAGACAGAGAGAGAGAGATGGGGGGGCAGAGAGAGACAGAGAGAGAGAGAGATGGGGGGGCAGAGAGAGAGAGGGAACGAGAGAGACAGAGAGAGAGAGAGATGGGGGGGCAGAGAGAGACAGAGAGAGAGAGAGATGGGGGGCAGAGAGAGACAGAGAGAGAGAGATGGGGGGGCAGAGAGAGACAGAGAGAGAGAGAGATGGGGGGGGCAGAGAGAGACAGAGAGAGAGATGGGGGGGCAGAGAGAGACAGAGAGAGAGAGATGGGGGGCAGAGAGAGACAGAGAGAGAGAGATGGGGGGGCAGAGAGAGACAGAGAGAGAGAGATGGGGGGCAGAGAGAGACAGAGAGAGAGAGATGGGGGGCAGAGAGAGACAGAGAGAGAGAGAGATGGGGGCAGAGAGAGACAGAGAGAGAGAGATGGGGGCAGAGAGAGACAGAGAGAGAGAGATGGGGGCAGAGAGAGACAGAGACAGAGAGATGGGGGCAGAGAGAGACAGAGAGAGAGAGATGGGGGGCAGAGAGAGACAGAGAGAGAGAGATGGGGGCAGAGAGAGACAGAGAGAGAGAGATGGGGGGCAGAGAGAGACAGAGAGAGAGAGATGGGGGCAGAGAGAGACAGTGAGAGAGAGAGAGGGGGAGACAGAGAGAGGGAACGAGAGAGACAGAGAGAGAGAGAGATGGGGGCAGAGAGAGACAGAGAGAGAGAGAGATGGGGGCAGAGAGAGACAGAGAGAGAGAGAGATGGGGGGGCAGAGAGAGACAGAGAGAGAGAGATGGGGGGGCAGAGAGAGACAGAGAGAGAGAGATGGGGGCAGAGAGAGACAGAGAGAGAGAGAGATGGTGGGGCAGAGAGAGACAGAGAGAGAGAGATGGGGGGCAGAGAGAGACAGAGAGAGAGAGAGAGAGGGGGGGCAGAGAGAGACAGAGAGAGAGAGATGGGGGGCAGAGAGAGACAGAGAGAGAGAGAGATGGGGGGCAGAGAGAGACAGAGAGAGAGAGATGGGGGGGCAGAGAGAGACAGAGAGAGAGAGAGAGATGGGGGCAGAGAGAGACAGAGAGAGAGAGAGAGAGATGGGGGGCATAGAGAGACAGAGAGAGAGAGAGATGGGGGGGCAGAGAGAGACAGAGAGAGAGAGATGGGGGGGCAGAGAGAGACAGAGAGAGAGAGATGGGGGGGCAGAGAGAGACAGAGAGAGAGAGATGGGGGGGCAGAGAGAGACAGAGAGAGAGAGATGGGGGGCAGAGAGAGACAGAGAGAGAGAGAGATGGGGGGCAGAGAGAGACAGAGAGAGAGAGATGGGGGGGCAGAGAGAGACAGAGAGAGAGAGATGGGGGGGCAGAGAGAGACAGAGAGAGAGAGATGGGGGGGCAGAGAGAGACAGAGAGAGAGAGATGGGGGGGCAGAGAGAGACAGAGAGAGAGAGAAGGGGGGGCAGAGAGAGACAGAGAGAGAGAGATGGGGGGGCAGAGAGAGACAGAGAGAGAGAGATGGGGGGGCAGAGAGAGACAGAGAGAGAGAGATGGGGGGGCAGAGAGAGACAGAGAGAGAGTCTGAGAAAGAGGAGGCATACAAAAGGAGAGCGTGCATTTGAGGTTGTGAGAGAGAGAGGGATAGAATGACAGAGGAATTGAGGGATAGGATGAATAGATCAGTGGAGGAGGGCTAAGGGATGAACACTTCACTCTGACAATACTGGCACACACAGTGTCTTTGTGTCTGTGTCTCAGATGGCACCCTATTCCCTATGTGGTGCACTACTTTTGAACTGGTCAAAAGTTGTGCACTATTTACGGATTCCACACATTTTAACGGAGACATATTGCATACCCAGGTCTACAGTAATTACTTCATCCTGGAAATAACCCCATGTTCAGAGGGCTAAATAACAGCAGAGTCTTCAGTAAGAAGTCACTAAGTTCTCAAAGCCAATAATTTTTTACTGTTAGCATTAGTGGCTAGCATAAAATGAGGATCATGAATAGCTGCAAGCCACTAGTGTTTACGATTAGCATTAGCTAGCATCGTGAGTAGCATGAACTCCTAGCATTTGGACTGATTGAAGGCAGAGCATAGCATAGTTTAGCATAAGCTAGTGTTCTGTATGGTGCAGTGTGGTTGAACATTTCAGATTCACTGTAGCCTACTTCAGAAACAAAGAAACATGCATTTTATAATAGACATTCAACTCCATTGTCAAAGACTAGTATTTAGCAGTGGCATCATTTTTACATCTAAAGCACCAACTGAATCTGTCAGTGAAAAAGCACATGAAGGTATCAACACGCTACAGCTATTCAAATTATTATGGTAGGAATTGGTAGTGATGCGTGACTCTCCTTCCCTCCTTCTCTCTCCCTCTGTCTTGCCTTCCCTCCCTCTCTCTCCGTCTCTCTCCTTCCCTCCCTCTCTCTCCCACTCTCTCTCTCCTTCCCTCCATCTCTGTCCCTCTCTCTCTCCTTCCCTACCTCTCTCTCCCTCTGTCTCTCCTTCCATCCCTCCCTCTCTCTCCTTCCCTCCCTCTCTCTCCCCTCCTTCCCTCCCTCTCTCTCCTTCCCTCCCTCCCTCTCTCTCCCTCTGTCTCTCCTTCCCTCCCTCTCTCTCCCTCTGTCTCTCCTCCCCTCCCTCTCTCCCCCTCTGTCTCTTCTTTCCTCCCTCTCTCTCCCTCTGTCTCGCATTCCCTCCCTCTCTCTCCGTCTCTCTCCTTCCCTCCCTCTCTCTCCCACTCTCTCTCTCCTTCCCTCCCTCTGTCTCTCCTTCCCTCCCTCCCTCTCTCTCCCTCTGTCTCTCCTTCCCTCCCTCCCTCTCTCTCCTTCCCTCCCTCTCTCTCCCTCCTTCCCTCCCTCTCTCTCCTTCCCTCCCTCCCTCTCCCTCCTTCCCTCCCTCTCTCTCCTTCTCTCCCTCTCCCCCCTGTCTCTCCTTCCCTCCCTCTCTCTCCCTCTGTCTCTCCTTCCTTCCCTCCTCCCTCTCTCTCCCTCTGTCTCTCCTTCCCCCTCTCTCTCCCTCTGTCTCTCCTTCCCCCCTCTCTCTCCCTCTGTCTCTCCTTCCCTCCCTCTCTCTCCCTCTGTCTCTCCTTCCCTCCCTCTCTCTCCCTCTGTCTTCTTTCCTCTCTCTCTCCCTCTGTCTCCCTCTCTCTCCCTCTGTCTTCTTTCCTCTCTCTCTCCCTCTGTCTCCCTCTCTCTCCCTCTGTCTCTCCTTCCCTCCCTCTCTCTCCCTCTGTCTTCTTTCCTCTCTCTCTCCCTCTGTCTTCTTTCCTCTCTCTCTCCCTCTGTCTCCCTCTCTCTCCCTCTGTCTCTCCTTCCCTCCCTCTCTCTCCCTCTGTCTTCTTTCCTCTCTCTCTCTCCCTCTGTCTCTCCTTCCCTCCCTCTCTCTCCCTCTGTCTTCTTTCCTCTCTCTCTCCCTCTGTCTCTCCTTCCCTCCCTCTCTCTCCCTCTGTCTCTCCTTCCCTCCCTCTCTCTCCCTCTGTCTTCTTTCTCTCTCTCTCTCCCTCTGTCTCTCCTTCCCTCCCTCTCTCTCCCCCTGTCTCTTCTTTCCTCCCTCTCTCTCCCTCTGTCTCTCCTTCCCTCCCTCTCTCTCCCTCTGTCTCTCCTTCCCTCCCTCTCTCTCCCTCTGTCTCTCCTTCCCTCCCTCCCTCTCTCTCCCTCTGTCTCTCCTTCCCTCCCTCTCTCTCCCTCTGTCTTCTTTCCTCTCTCTCTGTCCTCAATGACAATATATTGTATAATGCAGAGACTGTCTGGAGGCATCCCAAAAACACTATACAAATCGCTTCTATCTATAAATTGCAACAAAAAATCCAGATAAATGTCAAAGTACTAATGTGGCAGAATGTGTGAGTTAGAAACACAGATGATTGTGTATGGATCATTCTTGACTGTGGATGACACTGAGTGTGTGTGCGTGCGTGTGGGCGTGTGTGTGTGTGTGAGACTGTGAATGTAGGTTAACATGGATGAGAGTTGAGCTCTAGTAGCATGGTATGAAATGTATTTCTGTATTCTAATGGTTCATTAGTGGCTCTGCGTTACACCAGATAAAAATATCATTCTGCCTCTGGGTGGAGAGAGAGAGAAAAAGCGAGAGAGAGAGGTGTGAGTTTACTTCACTTGATCATTTGTGATTTTTCAGTACTGTGTGTGTGTGTGTGTGTGTGTGTGTGTGTGTGTGTGTGTGTGTGTGTGTGTGTGTGTGTGTGTGTGTGTGTGTGTGTGTGTGTGTGTGTGTGTGTGTGTGTGTGTGTGTGCTTACGATTGTTCTACTCTGACTACAGGAAGACAGTAGTGCACTATACTAGGAATAGGTACAGGGTGTCATTTTTGACACAGAGACAGGGCCACCCAAGTGAAACATGGTGACAACTTTGACTACTGCTGCTAATGAGAGCTAACAATATATCATGGACAGAGAGAGGTAGATGTAGAGAGAGAGACCGAATCACCTACCGATAGAGAGACACACACTGACAGACACACACACAG
>NC_068455.1:69619485-69629485 GCF_023373465.1 Oncorhynchus keta | reverse complement strand
GTTGGACCTGGGGCTGGTACAGGGGCTGTATCTGGGGCTGGTACAGGGGTTTGAGCTGGGGCTGGTACAGGGGTTGGAGCTGGGGCTGGTACAGGGGCTGTAGCTGGGGCTGGTACAGGGGTTTGAGCTGGGGCTGGTACAGGGGTTGGAGCTGGGGCTGGTACAGGGGTTTCAGATGGGGCTGGTGAAGGGGTTGGAGCTGGGGCTGGTACAGGGGCTGTAGCTGGGACTGGTACAGGGGTTGGAGCTGGGGCTGGTACAGGGGCTGTAGCTGGGACTGGTACAGGGGTTGGAGCTGGGGCTGGTACAGGGGCTGTAGCTGGGGCTGGTACAGGGGCTGTAGCTGGGACTGGTACAGGGGTTGGAGCTGGGGCTGGTACAGGGGTTGGAGCTGGGGCTGGTACAGGGGCTGTAGCTGGGACTGGTACAGGGGCTGTAACTGGGGCTGGTACAGGGGCTGTAGCTGGGACTGGTACAGGGGCTGTAGCTGGGACTGGTACAGGGGTTGGAGCTGGGGCTGGTACAGGGGCTGTAGCTGGGACTGGTACAGGGGCTGTAGCTGGGACTGGTACAGGGGTTGGAGCTGGGGCTGGTACAGGGGTTGGAGCTGGGGCTGGTACAGGTGCTGGGGTTGGTACAGGGGCTGTAGCTGGGACTGGTACAGGTGCTGGGTTGGTACAGGGGCTGCAGCTGGAGCTGTTACAGGTGCTGGGGTTGGTACAGGGGTTGGAGCTGGGGCTGGTACAGGGGCTGTAGCTGGGACTGGTACAGGGGTTGGAGCTGGGGCTGGTACAGGGGTTGGAGCTGGGGCTTGTACAGGGGTTGGAGCTGGGGCTGGTACAGGGGCTGCAGCTGTGGCTGGTGCAGGAGCTGGGCACTTTGCATTAAATTGATCCACAACATCTCTTAGTGTTGTGTTGACACGTAGATTAGGTCTTCTTTGGAATGGCTCTTGACAGAGTGGACACTTGAACAGGTCACTTTTTCCGAGTGTTTGTTCATTACAGGCCTTGCAAAACTTGTGTCCACATGAGGTGGTGACTGAGTCAGAGAACAAATTTAGACAGAAGGAGATCTCAAACTTCTGTACATACTGGAGACTGTTGAGGGTTTCCATAGCTGGAAACAGAGACAGGCACATATTAGAGACAGGCTTGTGGCTGTTGTTGACTTGATTTCAATGCACTCCTGGTCTGAATGAACAGTCCAAAGTCCGACTACTTGTATCGACACATCAGAAGATGGGTACAGCTCCATGTTCAAAACTCTGACAGTAAACAGTGATATGGCAAACAGTAAAAAAAGAAATAAAAAAAAACAGGGGATATAACTAAAATATATGTACATTAATTTATAGTTTGATGTAATTTGTAGATCTAGTGTGTGAATTAAAGCACACTTCTTCCCCTTCTCCATGTCTCTTCCTTCATTCTCCCTCTCTTTCTTTCTCCACCTCCACTTCTCTACCTCCACTCATGTTTTATGTGTCACACGCACAAGTACAGTGAAATGCTTAACTTGCAAGTCCTACCCAACAGTGCAGTACTCAATACCGAAATACTCTCTCCTTAATCGAGTGTGTGTACATTATACTCTTCCTACAGTGAATCTGACGATGTCCATAGGAACGGAATAGTCAGTTGAATTGTGTGGAGTTACTTGAAGAGCTGGTATGAGTAACTAAATATTAACTTCACCACTGTTCTGGAAATTACCCTACCCAAGTCAAAGTACAGCTTTGTCCTGATAAATGTAACGTTTAGGGACTGTAAAAAATAAATAATTTTAAAACAGTAACAGTTAAAAGTTAAGACACACCTACTTTTCTTTATTTTTACTATTTTCCACATTGCAGAATAATAGTGAAGAAACCACAACTATGAAATAACACATATGGAATCATGTAGTAACCAAGAATGTGTTAAACAAATCAAAATATATTTTAGATTTTAGATTCTTCAAAGTAGCCAGCCTTTGCCTCGATGGCAGCTTTACACACTCATGGCATTCTCTCAACCAGCTTCACCTGGAATGCTTTCTAACAGTCTTGAAGGAGTTCCCACATATGCTGGGCACTTGGCTCCTTTTCCTTAACTCTGAGGTCCAACTCATCCTAAACCATCTCAATTAGGTTGAGGTTGGGTGATTGTGGAGTCCAGTTTGTCTGATGCATCACTCAATTACTCTCCTTCTTGGTCAAATAGCCCTTACACGTCCTGGAGGTGTTTTGGGTCATTGTCCTGTTGAAAAATAAATAATAGTCCCACTAAGCGCAAAACAGATGGGTTGAATTATTGCTGCAGAATTCTTTGGTAGCCATGCTAGTAAAGTGTGCCTTGAATTCTAAATAAATCAGAGACAGTGTCACCAGCAAAGTACCCCCACACGATCACACCTCCTCCTCCATGCTTCACGGTGGGAATCACACATGATGAGATCATCCGTTCACCTACTCTGCATCTCACAAAGATGGACTCATCAAACCAAGGAACAGATTTCCACCAGTCTAATGTCCATTGCTCGTGTTTCTTGGCCCAAACAAGTCTCTTCTTATTATTGGTGTCCTTTAGTAGTGGTTTCTTTGCAGCAATTTGACCATGAAGGCCTGATTCATACAGTCTCCTCTGAACAGTTAATGTTGAGATGTGTCTGTTACTCTGTGAAGCATTTATTTGGGCTGCATTTTCTGAGGCTGTTAAACTCTAATTAATTCATCCTCTGTAGCAGAGGTAACTCTGGGTCTTCCTTTCCTATGGCGGTCCTCATGACAGCCGTTTCATCATAGCACTTGAACAAACTTTCAAAGTTCTTGAAATTTTCCAGATTGATTGACCTTCATGTCTTCAAGTAATTATGGACATTTGTTTCTGTTTGCTTATTTGACCTGTTCTTGCCATAATATGGACTTGGTCTTTTAACAAATAGAGCTATTTTGTATACCACCCCTACCTTGTCACAACACAACTGATTGGCTCAAACGCATTAACAAGGATTAACTTTTAACAAGGCACACCTGTTAATTGAAATACATTCCAGGTGACTACTTCATGAAGCTGGTTAAGAGAATGCCAAGAGTGTGCAAAGCTGTCCCTTTTTTGGTTACTACATGATTTCACATGTGTTATTTCATAGTTTTGATTTCTTCCCTATTATTCTACAATGTAGAAAATAGTAAAAAATAAAGAAAAACCCTGGAATGAGTAGCTGTTACCAACATTTTGATTGGTACTGTATATACAGTGCATTCGGCAATTAGTCAGACCCCTTCACTTTTTCCTCATTTTGTTACGTTATAGCCTTATTCTAAAATGGATTAAATAAAAAATGTTCCTCGTTAATTTACACACAATACCCCATAATGACAAAGCAAAAACAGGTTTTCAGAAATGTTTGTGTAAAAAAATGAATTTTCTTATTTTGCAATGGTTCCTTAAATACAGATGCTGGGAGACAGGAAGCAAGTACAGGGTGAGGATTTAATAATAAATAGACATGAAACAAAAAAAAACAGTGTCTGGACAAGAGAAACAAAACCACATCAATGCAGACACTGGGATGAAACTGGGAAAGTGACAGATATAGGGGAGGCAATAAATGACGTGATGGAGACCAGGTGAGTCCGATGAAGCACTGGTGCGAGTAACGATGGTGACAGGTGTTCGTAATCATGAGCAGCCTGGTGACCTCGAGTGCCAGCGAGGCAGAGCGAAAGCAGACGTGACATATTTACAGAAGTATTCAGACACTTGGATATTAGACTCGAAATTGAGTTCAGGTGCATTCTTTTTCCATTGATCCTACTTGATTAGAGTCCACCTGTGGTAAATTAAATTGTTTGGACATGATTTGGAAAGGCACACACTTGTCTATATCTGGTCCCACAGTTGACAGTGCATGTCAGAGCAAAAACCAAGCCATGGGGTCGAAGGAATTGTCCGTAGTGATCCGAGACAGGATTGTGCCGAGGCACAGATCTGGGGAAGGGTATAAAAACATTTCTGCAACATTGAAGGTCCCCAAGAACACAGTGGCCTCCATCATTCTTAAATGGAAGAAGTTTGGAACCACCAAGACTCTTCCTAGAGCTGGCCACCTGGCCAAACTGAGCAATATGGGGAAGGGCCTTGGTCATGGAGGGGACCAATAACCCAATGGTCATTCTGACAGAGCTCCAGAGTTCCTCTGTGGAGATGGAAGAATATTCCAGAAGGACAACCATCTCTGCAGCACTCCACCAATCAGGTCTATGTCATAGAATGGCCAGACGAAAGCCACTCCTCAGTAAAAGGTACATGACAGCCCACTTGGAGTTTGCCAAACGGCACCTAAATGACTCTCAGACCATAAGAAACAAGATTATCTCTTTCACTACGGTGAAGCAAGGTGGTGGCAGCATCATGCAGTGGGGATGTTTTTCAGTGACAGGGACTGGGGTGCTAGTCAGGATCAAGGGAAAGATGAACAGAGCAAAGTACAGAGAGGTCCTTGATGAAAACCTGCTCTAGGGCGCTCAGGACCTCAGACTGGAGTAAATGTTCACCTTCCAACATGACAACGACCCTAAGCACACAGCCAAGTCAACATAGGAGTGGCTTCGGAACAAGTCTCTGAATGTCCTTGATTTGTGAACTAGTACTTCTAAAACTTGCGGTGCAAAATGCACAAGGAGGCCAGTGGAAACACAGACTCGGCGTGGGCCTTTCTCACCTTTAAAACTCAAAGCCATTGACATGACTTGCACATGAGTGTTTCTCCCTTATACTGCCAGCTAATGGACACCAAAAAGGCACAGAGCTACGATGCCTTTCATGTGTCAATACCGTAAAACATCTATTAATAGCACAGGCATTTATTTTCTTAAATCACTAAAACAACAGGCACTTATAAGAGACAGGCTTCTATTTGAGCCAGGAGTCTATTTCCTCAATGCAGACAACTTTGGCTCATTTGCATAGTTAAAAACTTCTTTGGGCTGAGATCCCGCTAACGGGATCGATATGACAACAGCCAGTGAAAGTGAAGGGCGCCAAATTCAAAACAACAGAAATCTCATAACTAAAATTCCTCAGACATACAAGTATTTCACACCATTTTAAAGATACACTTCTTGTAAATCCAGCCACAGTGTCCGGTTTCAAATAGGCTTTACGGCGAAAGCACCACAAACAATTATGTTAGGTCAGAGCCAAGTCACAGAAAAACACAGCCATTTTTCCAGCCAAAGAGAGGAGTCACAAAAATCAGAAATAGAGATAGTGATTCATTCTAACTTTTGATGATCTTCATCAGATGACACTAATAGGACTTCATGTTACACAATACATGTATGTTTTGTTTGATAAAGTTCATATTTTTATAAAATAAATCTGAGTTTACATTGGCACGTTATGTTCAGTAGTTCCAAAAACATCCGGTGATTTTGCAGAGAGCCACATCAATATACAGAAATACTCATTATAAATGTTGATGAAAATACAATTGTTATGCATGGAACTTTAGATATACTTCTCTTTAATGCAACCACTGTGTCAGATTTCAAAAAAGCTTTACGGAAAAAGCAAATAATCTGAGTACGGCGCTCAGAGACCCAACAGGCCAAATAAATATCCGCCATATTTTCCAGGCAACAGAAGTCAGAAATAACATTATAAATATTCAGTTACCTTTGATGATCTTCATCAGAATGCACTCCCAGGAAACCCAGTTCCACAATAAATATTTGTTTTGTTCGATAATGTCCATCATTTGAAGATTGACATCATTTTTTAAAATCATTACTGAGTTATTTAATGTCACAAATCAAACATTAAACCTCATCAACAATTAATGATTATTCATGGTAACCTCATAAACAATTAATTGAAACCCAGCGTTTATTTGAAACAGGTGTCTATTTGCTGAACTTTTTGCTGTTGCCCGGCTATTAAAAGGGACAGGCGCCTATTTGAGGCTGCGTTTAATTGTAGTTTTACGGGATGTCCCATTCATTTTCATTGCACTCAAATAATACATTGACGTTAAAAAAGTAAAGGGATAGAGTTCAGTCCTGCCTATAGACGCCATACGTCATCTGCTGCCTTTTGGTGGTTACTTCACGTTCGTTTTACTGCTAGATAAAAGTAAGCTGATCGGGATGGCTTAACGTGTTGCATTTCAAACCGTTTTCAAAGTGGGATTTTCTCATGAAAATTGTGGTGATAAGGCATGGAAGAAGAATACCTGAGTTTAGGGACCTACATCAAAAGGGATTTAAAATAGCAAGTAAGTCTGAGTGTTATCAACGGAAAGACTGGCTCTGTGGCTGCACTGCAAGCAGCCGACTCTACTGAGGGCCGTGCCAACCAGATGGAACAACCTCCAGGCTGGTACAGACCATCTACCTTTACCAATGCGCTGTTCTGGATTATGAGGGACAATCCGGATGACTGGGATGGTGAAGCCCTGGCCATGGCCTCCGGAGTTGATCTTTGGCTGTCAAAGGCACCCACCTGCTTTTTGCTCAAGGCCTGTGATGGAATTTTCTATGAAACTGATCATGCACTCTTCTGTGTTCTGCAGAATAAAGAAAGTGATGGATTGCCGTTTTAAATAGAACCATGAGGAAACCTGTAGGAAATATTATGCTGAAGAACTCAAATTCCCACAGAAGTACATTGTTTCTTAACATTCTTGGAACAATTTGAGAACATGACTTTAAATAGAACCATGGGTAAACCTGTAGGGAACGTTATGATGAAGTACTGACATTCCCACAGAGGAACATTGTTTAACGTTTTTGGAACAATTTGAGAACATCACTTTAAATAAAAGTGAGAGTAAACCTGTATGAACGTGTTTTTGTCAAGTTCCTCAAATGTGCTGAGAATGTTCCAAAGCCAAGCAACTATCCATATTTTATTACCTTTTTATTTTATTTTCACATACACCAGGTGCAGTAAAATGTGTGGTTTTACAAGGTCAACCATAACAGTATGGTGCCTCTGGAGGAAATTAGGGTTAGGTGCCTTGCTCAGGGGAACATTGGCAGATTTTTCATCTTGTCGGCTTGGATATTCAAACCAGCAACCTTTCAGTTACTGGCCCAACGCTCTAACAGCTAGGATACCTGCCAGAACTGCACCCTTCCCAGAATGTTGTATACAAAATAACTATAAGACAACAACACTCTCACCAACCTCTAAGAAACATATGGTTCTCAGAATGTTATGTGCTAGCTGGGACATCATTTAATAAATGTCTCATCTCCTATAGAAAGAACGCACGCGCAGAAGGACGATGATTGGATGATTGACTGAGTTTAATTTTCTCTGAATCATATTGCGTCCCCCTTCTCCTCCTACATCCATGCTGCTGATTCCACTAATGGAAAGAACAAAGTGCACCCACGCACAGAATCACGTGCGCACACACACACACACACACACACACACACACACACACACACACACACACACACACACACACACACACACACACACACACACACACACACACACACACACACACACACACACACACACACACACACACACACACACACACACACACACTCCTGTGAATCATGCTGTAAAGTGTTGAGTCACACAGCCATGCTTCTGCTTGGGAGTAAAGTCATACTCTAATTAAGTGTTTATCTCTGCGCCATACTGCTAGGTTAAACACAGACGGTAACGCTAAGTATGGGTTTGAGCTATTATAGAATAGATATACATCAGATAGAAGAGGGAAGGAGGTCAGTAGCTCAAATACAACTATTAATGTATAGATATAAACTAGATAGAAGGGAAGATGAGTTGAGGTCACCAAGCAGCCCCCACACTGACATCATCAGATCTGAGTGACACTAAACCCTCTTAGGTAATGGATGCCATGAATGATAACTTCCTCCTCTCTCCTCTCGTCCCTTCTTCTCTCTTCTCCTCTCCTCTCGTCCCTTCTTCTCTCTTCTCCTCTCCTCTCGTCCCTTCTTCTCTCTTCTCCTCTCCTCTCGTCCCTTCTTCTCTCTTCTCCTCTCCTCTCGTCCCTTCTTCTCTCTTCTCCTCTCCTCTCGTCCCTTCTTCTCTCTTCTCCTCTCCTCTCGTCCCTTCTTCTCTCTTCTCCTCTCCTCTCGTCCCTTCTTCTCTCTTCTCCTCTCCTCTCGTCCCTTCTTCTCTCTTCTCCTCTCCTCTCGTCCCTTCTTCTCTCTTCTCCTCTCCTCTCGTCCCTTCTTCTCTCTTCTCCTCTCCTCTCGTCCGCCCCTCCCTCTGTTCTCCGATGATGTCTGTAACTGTAGATGACTCAGACACACTCCTCCTTCCCCTCTCCCTCCCTCCTCCATCCCTCCCTCCCTGTTACTCCCCTTCCCTTCTGAAAAGATGTCCTCCTTCCCCTCTCCCTCCCTCCTCCATCTCTCCCTCCCTGTTACTCCCCTTCCCTTCTGAAAATATGTCCTCCTTCCCCTCTCCCTCCCTCCTCCATCTCTCCCTCCCTGTTACTCCCCTTCCCTTCTGAAAAGATGTCCCCCTTCCCCTCTCCCTCCCTCCTCCATCTCTCCCTCCCTGTTACTCCCCTTCCCTTCTGAAAATATGTCCTCCTTCCCCTCTCCCTCCCTCCTCCATCTCTCCCTCCCTGTTACTCCCCTTCCCTTCTGAAAAGATGTCCTCCTTCCCCTCTCCCTCCCTCCTCCATCCCTCCCTCCCTGTTACTCCCCTTCCCTTCTGAAAATATGTCCTCCTTCCCCTCTCCCTCCCTCCTCCATCTCTCCCTCCCTGTTACTCCCCTTCCCTTCTGAAAAGATGTCCTCCTTCCCCTCTCCCTCCCTCCTCCATCCCTCCCTCCCTGTTACTCCCCCCCTTCTGAAAAGATGTCCTCATTCCCCTCTCCCTCCCTTCTCCATCTCTCCCTCCCTGTTACTCCCCTTCCCTTCTGAAAATATGTCCTCCTTCCCCTCTCCCTCCCTCCTCCATCTCTCCCTCCCTGTTACTCCCCTTCCCTTCTGAAAATATGTCCTCCTTCCCCTCTCCCTCTCTCCTCCATCTCTCCCTCCCTGTTACTCCCCTTCCCTTCTGAAAAGATGTCCTCCTTCCCCTCTCCCTCCCTCCTCCATCTCTCCCTCCCTGTTACTCCCCTTCCCTTCTGAAAAGATGTCCTCCTTCCCCTCTCCCTCCCTCCTCCATCTCTCCCTCCCTGTTACTCCCCTTCCCTTCTGAAAATATGTCCTCCTTCCCCTCTCCCTCCCTCCTCCATCTCTCCCTCCCTGTTACTCCCCTTCCCTTCTGAAAATATGTCCTCCTTCCCCTCTCCCTCCCTCCTCCATCTCTCCCTCCCTGTTACTCCCCTTCCCTTCTGAAAATATGTCCTCCTTCCCCTCTCCCTCCCTCCTCCATCTCTCCCTCCCTGTTACTCCCCTTCCCTTCTGAAAAGATGTCCTCCTTCCCCTCTCCCTCCCTCCTCCATCCCTCCCTCCCTGTTACTCCCCTTCCCTTCTGAAAATATGTCCTCCTTCCCCTCTCCCTCCCTCCTCCATCTCTCCCTCCCTGTTACTCCCCTTCCCTTCTGAAAAGATGTCCTCCTTCCCCTCTCCCTCCCTCCTCCATCTCTCCCTCCCTGTTACTCCCCTTCCCTTCTGAAAGGAAAGTAAAGCAACGTGACGCTGCAGGCTGTACTTGCCATTAACAGATGTACTGTAGGATCAGGTTTCCCATTAGGATCTGAGAATCAAAAGCAACCCTGGATCTGTTGGACACAGAACATTATACAGGATATCATTGTACAACCACCAGCTGACACCTGAAACCTGAACTGGGATCAGGTCTTACAGTAAATAACCTGACATCACTTGTTCTGCAACATGTTACAGCTGACTCAGAGTCCGTGTGAAAAACAACATGGGTGAAAGTCAAAGGCTTCACTAACAGGAGTTTCTCCCTCTTTAGTTTCCACCACTAGGGCAGTTAGAGTAAGAGGCTTTGGGTGTTGTCATTAAAGCAAACAGTGGATAATAATATAACGTTTCCATGCC